>NC_142032.1:73065953-73225953 GCF_982192425.1 Myodes glareolus
TAAAAAAAGCTGTCTTTCATTGATCTTTGCATTGTGGCATATGATTTAAGTATATTAATTTCCTAAATATGAATGGCAAACAAGAAAACCTTTTCTGTTGTTAAAGGTACCATACATTTTGCTGGCAGGACATGCAGAAATGAAGCTGTAACTGAGTGGGAAGCTTTCTCCCCAATGGCTAGCTTCCATAGACTTTGAAGATGCCAGGCAAGCTGCTGGGGGAGAGCTGTCAGCAGCAACTTTCCTCATTGTAAATGCTGAAGGCTGCAGTACTGACTTTCCAGGCAAGATACATCCACTGGTGTAAGAGAGGCATGCCTGTTGTCGGTGTAGCCAACTCTTTTCTGATTGGATTTGAAGCTGCTGCATGAGTTCTGTACCATAGCATACCAGAGGTGATGGGTTCTAGCGGCAAAGCTGCAGTTGCTGTTTAGCTCAGTGGATGTAACATCGCTGTCAAACTGACATTTCAGTAAATGTGTTGTGATGAGTACTGGTTTTAGCTTCAGTCAAAGAAGCTTCTATTTGCAATGGTCATAGCTGGCCAAAGTCATGATAACAAATAACTTCAGTGCTCAGCCTTTAATTGGGCACTTCTGTTTCCTTGCCAAGATCAGGGAGTAGCATGTAAGGTAGACAGGTTTATCATGATTTTATATAAGGTTATAGTTGGTTCTAATGACTCATACTTCATCATGAAGACCACATTAAAAAAAACTTTAAACTAAAGCAAGTGTAAAACCTGGAGGAAGAGATGGAGTGCTGTGGAACTTTATTTTCTGGATATGGAGTGGCACAATTGTACTCTTGAGCTCCCCACAATGTGTTTGTCTGCACATGACTTGTCCAAGTTTGAACATATAATCATTGTCCTGGAAGTGGGAGACTCACAAGGCCTGCCACTCCTTAGGGGTCCATACAAAATCTGATTGTTATGGGAGGAGAGACGTTTACTTGAGCGGCACAGCCACTGCTAAGTTGCCAATACTTTCAGAAATAACCCTCAGCTCTGCTTCTCCAGTAGCCCAAATCAACTCATTGGTGCATAGAGTGAAAAGGCAGCAAAGTAGAAGAGGTCATTGCTGGGAAGGGGAACAGGGTTAGGAGGAGTGTGAGGAGGACCGGACGGAACACTGGGTGTGAGTATCATTAAATATGCTATGTACACACATAAAAAAATCATAATGGAATTCAGTGTTATATATAATTAAATGTTATTATAAAGACTGAGCTGGAAAGATCGCTTTATGGGTTAAGATTGCGTACTGTTCTTCCAGGGGACTCAAGTTCATGTCCCAGCCCTCATATTAGTGGCTCACAGCTGTCTGCAACTCTAGCTCCAGTTGGATCCCAAGTCTCTGATGTCCATGGGCACAAACACTCCCATGTATATAAACATATGCATACCCAATACACATAGTTAAGATTTTTTTAAAAAGCTTTTCATTGTCAAGAAAACACTGTGAAGGATTTTTACCAGTTGCCTCTCCACTCTTCCCTTCTGCTGACGCTGAAGACATATCTATGAGCAAAGAGAAGAGGAAATGTATGTGTGATCACTTTCCAAAAAGAAAGAGGAAAAACTAGGATCGTGTTTCATTTAAGAGCTGTGAGGGCTTGAAAAGATCACTAGAGGAGACCACTGCTGTGGCTGATAAGAAATCCATTTCATTTAGTTAAACAGAATATTGAGGACATTACCAGTTGGAGAGCTGGATTCTGATGAGGCTGAAGAAGTGTCTACAGACAAAGGAAAATAAATATTTAGAAAATTTACCAAATAGGAAGAGAAAAGGTTGTCATTTGTTTTAAGCAAAATCGTGACAAACAGAAAATATTACCAGAGGAGGTATCTTCTGTGGAGACTGTAGATGCATCTGTATAGAAAGTCAGAGAACAGGACGTTTTGAAATGAATAAAATTATACTGGGGTTTGTTTTTTTATCATCTTTACTTTGTAGTTAATGTGGTCATTAAATAAATTTTCTGTCTAAATATACCATAGCAAATAAGAAATTTCTTCACTGCCTAAACAATGCATTGGAGTACTTTACCATTTGGAGAACTTGAGTCTGCTGAGGTTGAAGCAGTGCCTACAGACAGAGAAAGAAGTGACATGACTAGGTCCTTTGCCAAACAGGAAACATAAAATCTTTGACTGTATTTAAGATATACGACAGGCAGAAACATTACCAGAGGAAGAATCTTCTGCCGATGAAGATGCATCTATATATAAATCCAGAAATAGACTGCTTTAAAATTAGTATATTGGACTGGGGGCATGGCTCAAGTGGGCAAAGTGCTTACCTTACAAACATGCTACTTGAGATCAATCCAGAGCACCCACATAAAAATGCTGGGAGAAGTCGTGTGCACTGTCTTCCCAGCATAGTGGACACAGAGCAAGGGGGATCCCCAAAGTTGGGTGCTCAGTTGCTCTAGCCTAATAGTGAGCTCCAAGAGAGACCCTGCCTCAAAGGAGGTGAACAAATGTTCCCAAGGATGACATCTGAGGTCATCTTCGAGCCTCACACACACATGCAGAACGGTGCTCACAGTCTCCATACAAACATCCATGAGCATGTGAAAGATGAGTTTTCTTCCACTGGGCTTTGTTTTGTGGTCAATATGGTTATTAGTAGGCTCATGTTCTAATTACAGCATGAATGATAAGAAATTCATTTCATTTAGTTAAACAGAATATTGAGAACATTACCAGTTGGAGAGCTGGATTCTGATGAGGCTGAAGAAGTGTCTACAGACAAAGGAAAATAAATATTTAGAAAATTTACTAAATAGGAAGAGAAAAGGTTGTCATTTGTTTTAAGCAAAATCGTGACAAACAGAAAATATTACCAGAGGAGGTATCTTCTGTGGAGACTGTAGATGCATCTGTATAGAAAGTCAGAGAACAGGACGTTTTGAAATGAATAAAATTATACTGGGGTTTGTTTTTTTATCATCTTTACTTTGTAGTTAATGTGGTCATTAAATAAATTTTCTGTCTAAATATACCATAGCAAATAAGAAATTTCTTCACTGCCTAAACAATGCATTGGAGTACTTTACCATTTGGAGAACTTGAGTCTGCTGAGGTTGAAGCAGTGCCTACAGACAGAGAAAGAAGTGACATGACTAGGTCCTTTGCCAAACAGGAAACAAAAAATCTTTGACTGTATTTAAGATATACGACAGGCAGAAACATTACCAGAGGAAGAATCTTCTGCCGATGAAGATGCATCTATATATAAATCCAGAAATAGACTGCTTTAAAATTAGTATATTGGACTGGGGGCATGACTCAAGTGGGCAAAGTGCTTACCTTACAAACATGCTACTTGAGATCAATCCAGAGCACCCACATAAAAATGCTGGGAGAAGTTGTGTGCACTGTCTTCCCAGCATAGTGGACACAGAGCAAGGGGGATCCCCAAAGTTGGGTGCTCAGTTGCTCTAGCCTAATAGTGAGCTCCAAGAGAGACCCTGCCTCGAAGGAGGTGAACAAATGTTCCCAAGGATGACATCTGAGGTCATCTTCCAGCCTCACACACACATGCAGAACGGTGCTCACAGTCTCCACACAAACATCCATGAGCATGTGAAAGATGAGTTTTCTTCCACTGGGCTTTGTTTTGTGGTCAATATGGTTATTAGTAGGCTCATGTTCTAATTACAGCATGAATGATAAGAAATTCATTTCATTTAGTTATACAGAATATTGGGGACATTACCAGTTGGAGATCTGGATTCTGATGAGGCTGAAGAAGTGTCTGCAGACAAAGAGATATAAATATTTAAATAATTTACCAAATAGGAAGAGAAAAGGCTGTCATTTGATTAACGTAAAAACACGACAGACAGAGAACATTACCAGAGGAGGTATCTTCTGCGGAGCCTGAAGATGCATCTGTGTAGAAAGCCAGAAAATAGGGAGTTGTAATCTTAGTGTCGTGGTATGAGAAGATGTCTTCGTAGGTGCAACACTTGCCTTGAAAACTGTGACTCTGAGATCAATGAGAGACCCATCTCAAAGGATAAACTGTGCTTTTGATACTCAATATTGTACTCCAGCCTCCACATATGTGTGCACTCAGGTGCAAGAGCATCTGAGCAACACATGAGTACATTCATGTAAGCACATGAACACATGCACACATGCACACAGGCGTACACTCATGCGTGCGCACACACACAAGCATCCCTTAGTCATTGCTTTGTGGTCAATGTGATCAATAGTAGGCTTATTTTCTAAACACAACGTAGCAAATGAGAAAACTCCCTAATTAGTAAACCATTACAATGGGGGACTAATCAGTTGAAGCGCTTGCATCTGCTGAGTTTGAAGAACTAGCTGTAGGTGGAAAGGAGGAGATATACCTGGATTCCTTTGCCAAATAGAAAGAGGAAAATCTCTGACTGCTTAATAAGAAAATTGACAGTCAGAAAACATTACCAGAGGAGTTATCTTCTGCTGAGGCTGAAGATACATCTGTGTATAAATCCAGAGAACAAAATGCTTTAAAATGAGTGGCTTTCATTGATATTTATTTTGTGGTCATTATGGTCTTTAACAAGGTGCATCTTTTAAATCTAGCATGACAAATAGGAAAACCATCTCTGTTGCTGAAAACACCACACACTTTGCTTGTAGGACATGCAGAAATAAAGCTGGAACTTAGCTGCCAGTTTTCTCACTGCTGGCTAGCTTTCACAGTGTCAGAAGACACTATGTAGATTTCTGGGGAAGAATTGTCATCAGCAACATTTCTCAGCTGTGAGCCCTGCAAGCTACAGTGTTGACCTTCCAGGAAAGATGCGCCTGCTAGCACAAGAGTGGTATAACTGGTATGGGGGTAACCAACTTCTTTCTGGTTGAACTCAAGGTTGTCCACATAGGAAGTGAGATTTGTGTCTGGTACTGTAAACCTAACCGGGAGATGTGAAAATTATTAGTGCTGAAGCCATTTCTGTTGTATTGTTAGTGAACGTGGTGTGTGTATCAATTTTTCTTTGAAATGTTTACATTTATACCCCTGGATTGGCATAGCTGTTAGCTTTGATCTGAAAAGCTACTTCCTGTGGTTAGTGGCTACTGCACAGACTCATAACTGTCCAAAGTTCTAACAGTCAGTCACCATTGAACGGGGCATCTGTATCACTCCTTCCAAGTGTCAGGAAACACCATGGTGAGAGCGTGGCAAGAAGAAAATGAGTGTGAGGAAAGCATGGAGCGTGAGGAGAGTGTGGAGTGTGAGGAGAGCGTGACGCGTGGAGTGTGAGGAGAGTGTGGAGTGTTGTTGAGGAAAGTGTGGAGCATGAGGAGAGTGTGAAGTGTTGTTGAGGAAAGCGTGGAGCGTGAGGAGAGCATGAAGCATGAGGAGAGCGTGAGGCGTAAGGAGAGCGTGGGGCGTGAGGAGAGCGTGGAGTGTTGTTGAGGAAAGTGTGGAGCGTGAGGAGAGCGTGGAGTGTGAGGAGAGTGTGGAGCATGAAGAGAGCGTGGAGTGTTGTTGAGGAAAGTGTGGAGCGTGAGTAGAGCGTGAAGCGTGAGTAGAGCATGGAGCGTGAGGAGAGCGTGGAGTGTTGTTGAGGAAAGCGTGGAGCATGAGGAGAGCGTGGAGTGTTGTTGAGGAAAGTGTGGAGCGTGAGGAGAGCATGGAGTGTGAGGAGAGCATGGAGTGTTGTTGAGGAAACTGGAGTGTTGAGAAGATGAATGCTGGGCTCTTGAATTCTCTGCAGCTGTGAGTATCTGCACTTGATTGGGCTTCTCCTCATCCCTTTGTAGAGGAGGGAGGCGCTCCTGAGACCTCACCCCTGCCTGAGTATACATAAGCCCTGAATGGTTGCTGGGAGAAGGAGACATTTTCAGGGGTGCAGCCCTTGGTAAGTTGCCAATGATCTTGCAAATAACTCCCTCCTGGGCTCTCCTAAAAACCTGACTAGTTAAACTGACGAGTTCATGAAATGAAGATCTGAGCATAGAGTATGGCCAAACTAGGGAGAGAAACAAAGATTAGAGAGTGTGAGGGGAGGGAAGAGAATAATGAGGGATAATATAGTATACAGTGTATGAAAATACCACAGTTAAGCCTTGTATGCATAATTAATACATGATAATAAAGATTTTCAAGGACAAAACCCATGTTTCATTAATTAAAATACAACAGCACAGTGAAGGACTTTACCAGTTGGCTCTCCACTCGCTACGTCTGCTGAGGTTAAAGATGTATCTGTGGTCAAAGAGAAGAGGAAATGAACAAACAGAAAAAGGAGAACCTCTGACTGTGTGTAATAAGAACTTTGACAGTCAAACAAACAAACAAACCATTACCAGAGGAGGCATCGTCCGTGGAGGCTGAAGATTCATCTGTGTGTAAGCACAGAGAACAAGATGATCTAACATGAGTACACAATACGTGGGCTGTCTTCACTCCCTTTACTTTGTGGTCGGTGTGACCGACCATTCAGTAGCTTCACTGTCTAAAGACAACATGGTAAATAAGAAACTCATCTCATTAGTTAAGCAGCACCATGTGGGCCTTTACCATTTGAAGCGCTTGTTTCCGCTGAGGTTGAAGAAATGTCTATAGACAAAGACAAGAAAAAGCACAGCCAGATCATTTACCGATTAGGAGGAAGAAAAGCTCTCATTTTATTTAAATTAAAAATAGGGCAAGTGGAAAGCCTTACCAGAGGAGGTCAAGGAAGTCACTCCCGATGATGAAGAAGCATCTGTGTATAAACCCAGAAAAAAAAATGAGGCTTTAAAATTAATGTCTGGGACTGGAGAGATGCCTCAGCTGGAGAACCTGAGCTCAATGCCCAGGAGTTACCTAAAAACGCTGGGAGCACTGGTGAGCACTTGTACTCTCAGTGCTGGGGAGGCAGAGACGGGAAACCCATAAGGCTGACTGGCCAGTCATTCGGTCTAGTTAGTGAGCTCCAGGCTAAAGAAAGATCCTGTCTTAAAGGAAGTGGATGATATTCTTAAGTATGACATACAAGGTCCTGCTCTAGTCTTCACATACAAGAGCGCCTATGCATACACATGTACCTTCACATGTGAGTAGTTCACACATACTCGGAAGAAACGAGTGACTTTCATTGACCTTTACTTTGTAGTCAGTGCGATCCTAAAGTAGGCTCATTTTCTAAATACATGACAAATAAGAATATTATCCCATTAGTTAAATAGCCCCACAGGAGACTTTACCAGTTGAGGAAGTCACTTTTGCTGATCTTGAAGACACATATATGAATGAAAAGTAGTGGAAACATATCCAGGGTCAAATACCAAACAGAAAGAAAAAAATCTCTGGCTACTGTATTAAAGAAATGTGACAGGCCAAAGACATTACCTGAGGATGTTTCCTCTTCTTCGGAAGATGAAGATGCATCTGTGTACAAACCCAGAGACAGGATGCTTTAAAATGAGTGTCTTTTCATGGATCCTTGCTTTGTAGCCAATATTATCATTAAGTAGATTAATTTCTAAATATGACATGATAAATGAGGAGTCCACCTCTATTGCTGAAGACACCATGGACATTGCTTTCTGGGTATACAGAAATCAATGTGGAACTGAACTGTAGGCTTTCTTCACACTGGCCAAGTGTCACAAGCTTGGATGGTCTTATTCAGGGTGTTGGGGAAGCACTGTCATGAACAGTCTTACTCCACTGTGAATTCTGCATCTGACACTACTGATTTGCCAGGTAAGATGCACCCTTGGTGTAGGAGTGGCATGACTGTCGTGGGTGTAACCAAATCTTTTCTGCCGGGATTTGAGGTTGCTCCCCGGGAGTCTAGTGCTGCAAACCTGTTCAAAAGCCCATGATAGAGGACATGATAGATCTAGTGGGAGAGCTACTGCTGCTGTCTTGCTACATGGAATTGATATGGCTGCCAAGTTGACATCTAAATTATTGTGTTTATGCCCATACATTGGAGTTGGTTTCTTCTTCGGTCAGGGAAGTTTCTTTTTGCAGTGGGTGGTGGTGACTGCAGAGATTCATAACTGCTCAAAGTGCTAGCAACCAAGGACTTAAATGCTCAGCCCTAAGTGGGGCTGTGTCATTCCCTCCAAGATCAGGGAACATTGTTGAAGAGGAATTGGGTTGACCTTGGGTTTCATTAAGTTTATGGTTAGTTATGAAGACTCATACTGAATATGAGGAATAAATGGAAAACTTGAAAACCCAAACAGAATACGAGTGCCAGAGGAGGCTCACAGTGATTCGGCATGCCGCCTTCTGGGCATGGTGTGCCTATGGCTCCACTGCAACTTCAGCAAGCATGACTACCTGACCCAAGACCTGCACCAGGTCAGAATAATAATGCACTATTATTCTGCCATGGGGAGTGGACACTTATGAGGACCTTCTCCTCTCTAAGTAACTGATGGCTAGGGGCGGGAGAGATGTTTTCCTCAGTGGTCTGGTCACTGTTCCTGCAAATAACCACTCTCTATGCTCCTGTAAGTATCCCAATTCAGAGTTACTAGTTCACACACACACACACACACAGAAAAACCACGTGAAGTTAGAGGGGGAGGGGGAGATCAGTGGAGTGTGGGTACCAGAAAGGGTAGTGGGGTAAATATAAAAAAGATATAATTTACTTTTTAAATGTAATATATATATATATTATTTTATAGTTTACTAGCATGTTTATAGCATGCTATAAACATATATATATATATATATATGTATGTATATGCTATAAACATGCTAGTAAACTCCTTCAAAAACAAGCTCATCTCCTTGGCTAAGCAACACTGGAAGACATTACCAGTTGGAGAGGCTGCTTCTGATGACACTGAAGGAGTGTCAGTAAACAAAGACAAGAAGACGCTTACTTACAAGCACCCTTCAAAGAGAAGGATGAAAAGCACCTAGCATATTTAACTTTAGAAATAAAAGCTGAAAGTATTACCGGTGGGTGTCTCCTCTCCTGCTGAGACTGGAGATGCATCTGTGTAGAAAGGCAGGAAACAGTGCTTTAAAATGAGCAGGGCAATGCTGGCTCTGTCTTTTCTTCTTGGCTGATACGATCACTAAGAAGGGTCATCTTTTAAGTACAACAAGTCAGATATGAAACAACACAACAGGAGACTTTACCATTTGGAGGGCTTGATTCTGCTGAGGTCAAAGATGTGTCTGCAGACAAAGAGGAAGAGGCAAGCTTAGTTCATTTGCTTAATAGAAAAGGGGAAACATTTTACATGGAAAAAAAAAGCATGGCAAACAGAAAACATTATCAGGGAAGGTCACCTCTTCTGTCAAGGTTAAAGACATGTCTGTATGTAAACCCAGTGAGCAGGAGATTGTAGCCAGAGTGTCTGGGCTGGGAAAATGACTCAGTAGGCAACACATTTGCTCTGAGAGCATAAGAACTGGAATTTGATTCCTAGAACCCACACAAAATCCCAGGCATGCTGGTCTGCACTTATAAGTCCAGTACTGGGGCGGCAAAGACAGGAGGATCTCTGGGGCCAGAGATAGTCTAGTCTATCTAGTCTAGTCTCATTGGTGAACTCCAGGCAAAGAGGAGATCCTGTCTGTAAGGAAATGGTTGGTATTTCGAAGAAAGACATCTTTGATTATTCTGTGATCTATACACACATGCACAAATAATGTACACATATGTGCCTTTACACAAACACACTGAGGCTTTTGTATACACATGAGTATGCATATGCTTGCATGCATACACATATGGAATGAATGTCCTTTCATGATCTTTATGTTATTGTCAGTATGATCATTGAACAGGTTCTCTGTCTAATACTACACAATGAATGAGCAGCCCATCTTCTAGATTAAACAGCATAATGGATACTGGATGCCCCATTGACACTGGATGGATGTCAAGGAGACTCAGTGATGTCAATAGTTGTTTGTCTACAACTCTATCAGAACCAAAAAGAACATTCAAATTACCAACTGGACTGGCTGTAACTGGAGCGGTTGCCAAAGGGCCTGTAAAGAAGAAAAGGTAAGTGGTAAAATCCTGTTGAAGACCAAGAAAACAAAACACTGACACCTGTCTTTTATTTATTTAATTAAGTTATCTTGACAGCCAGTTCCTGTGTGCCAGCACCAGGCTAATGCTGGAGAGAGCATTAACAAAAACTACATTAGGATTTGAGTCCTCAGAAAGAGGCCCATCTTATGGTCTTAAGATCAAGCATTTCATAGGGCGTTGTAAAATTACAGCAATGACAATTGTGTATGTGTATATGTGATGTGCATGTGCTGTAATGTGGTGGTGTGTGTGATGTGTGTGTGGTGTGTTTGTGACGTGTGTGGTGTGTGTGTATCTGTTGTGTGTTGTGTGAATAGTGTATGTGGTCTGTGTGTGGTATATATGATGTGTGTGCGGTGTATGTGATGTATGTGTGTGATGCATGTGTATGGAGTCTATGGTGTGGTATGTGTGATTTGTGTGTGTGGTATGTGTGAGTGTGTGATGTGTGTGGCCAAGGAGCTCCCCTGTCTCTCCTAATCCTCCCTTCCCCATATTCCCAGTGCTGGGTCTGGTTCAATGAGACAGTCTGCTCAGACAATGACAACCGCTCTCAAGCTGTGTGCTCATTTGACCCCAGTCATGGCCAACACTCTGCCGTCCTACCTGTGCAGTGTGGTGGGCAGAGGCGACTGTCAGGTGATGACAGGTGAGCTACTTCTGCTGAAGTGGGAGTGATGCCTGATACAAAACCCAAGGGGGAGCATTAGTCACCTGGTGAGAAGTTCTCATTGCTCATCCCACCTTTCCTGCAGTCTGCCTATGCTGTCGGGAAGGCTGTTCTGAGGGTCGTTATTTCATGTCCTTCTGAATAAGGGTTTGCACATCCAGATTCAAAGCACACAGCCTGTGCTAGTATAAATTAAATCTTTCCTGAGATGAAACTGCTACTTGCATGATCCACTCGTGGGGAAGAATATCACTGTTTGTATTCGGATACAGTACAGAGGCATCTCAAAGGATATTGGGTAAGAGGGCACTTTTGTTCCATATGACTGTCGTAGCATCTACGAGCACCCCTGCCATTGCCAATCTGGGGCTAACCCTCCCAGTCCTTATACCCCCCATGTCCAACCTACTTTTCTCCCTACTGTACAGTCGGTAGGATGGCAAAAAAGCAACAACACATTGGCAGGCTGTGAGAGAGGCCCTGTGGAATGGCCCCTGATGTATGCAAGCACTTGACTTGAACTTGAACTTGGTCTTGACCTGGCTGCAGAGGCCCTCTGGGTCTACTTCTGGGATCTTGTCTTTTACTTGGGATATTAGTTCAGCCAAGTGACTGTGGGGAGCCAGGAGTAAGACTGTACTAGCTTGGTGGAATTTCAACATCCTATCATCTCTGATATAGAGGGAGTGGGAAAATGAGCAGAAAGCTTACCAGTTGCAAGGACTAAAGCTGCCGCTGGGCTTGACGTAGGAACTGTTGAAACAAGCAGGGTAGGAAATTTGTAATTAAGTGTCATCCTCGCCAATCAAAATTATTTATAAAAGTAAATGGCCCTGTACACAATGTGTCCTGATACACTACGCTCTACTTTGTTCTTCTTGGATTCTCCTCTTCTGTTTCAGAAAGTTAGAGGAAATGAACAGTAGCTGGAGCTAAGAGACCTGGTTCCTAGTGTCTGTGTAACGGAGTGTGTGACCCTGGAAGAGTCCTGAATCTCCCAACTTCAACCTCTGCATGGGAAAGGTCTACCCTGTGGATCAGCTTCTTTTAGAAACACAGTGGCTTCTTTTAGAAACACAGACTCCTGGGACTGAAGAGGTGGTTCAGTTGCTAAGAGCACTTACTGAGTTTGAAGAGGTTTGGTTCCCAGCACCTACATGCTTGGCTCACAAACATCTGTAACTCTCTGATGGTCTCTTGTGACTTCAACCACCACCAGGCACAAACATGTGCTCATACATTCACGCAGGTGAGACATTCATGCACATAAAACAAAAAGAAGAAAAAGAAATGCAGACTCTTGAATGAAAATCTGCATTTTTAACAGAATCCCAAGCTTTGTGCACATTAAAATCCATGAGGCATATGTTATACAAATCAAAACCTTAACCAGGTAAGGCAATCTACACACTTTGAGAAAACAGTGAAAACAGAGATCTTACCAGGTGAAGTTGTCATCTCTGTGGCTGATGCTGAAATGGAAAAGCATTCAGAAATTAGGAGATCATTTTTACTTAAAAAGTTGACACATGAGATACAAACAGCTTCTGGAATGTGGAACTAAATCAAAGACAGAGTTAGCTGTTGCTTTCCTTTGTTTTCATTTTTGTGTTGATTGTTTTTTGCTAAGGTTGAAATAAAAATAGAGATGTGTGAAGGCAGGAAGTTAGAAATGTTCATTGGCCGCGGCACAGGTTGTTCCCCTGGGATAGGTCAGGAAGGCCACCTCTACGGTGCAATGAAGAGGATGTGGTTTTCATAGTGGCAAATAACTAGGTGCCTTCCTCATTCCACCCTTAAATTGGTAAGGCTGACTTCTCATTTATACCAAACTATGATTGTAACACAATGTTGAGTTGTCTGAACACTGGAAGAAAAAAGTCTTCACAAATATAAAGTATGTTATCATCCTAGATTCGATCTTTATTCAAATTTGTTTATATTATATTATAGTTAACTGCATAAGTGATTTCAGCTCTCCTTCTGAGACACAGGAATGGATGCTTTTTTGTTCTGTAACCACATCCTCGGTACCTAGAAAACTCTGCCTGGTTCATAGAGTGTGTATTAAACAAGCAGCCAGCATAAAGACTCTTAACTGGTCAAGGTGCTGAGAATAAGTGATTATTAAGTACTTGGCTTTAAACTGGACATCTATACCAACCCCTCAAGGTTCAGGGGACAGTGAGGAAGAGGGGGCAGAAAGAATGTAAGAGCTGGAGGGTGGGGCTGTCATGTCTTCTGGGCAGGTTATGGCCGCTGCCCTCATGACTCACTGCAGTTATGATTGTCTGCACAATGCAAAGCCAGCAAGCTCAGTCAATACACCAGCCGGCAGCATCAACTGGACTCAGGGGATTACAGAAAAAAGAAAGCAAAAAGGAAAGGACATGAAAGGACGGAGGGGACATGGTGGGTGGGATCGAGGGAGCCAGGGAAAGTAGGATGAAGACACTGGGGATGGATATGCTGAGGATACATTGACTGAAATTGTCAAAGGATAAATGAAATCTAAGAGAAATGTATATCAAATAGACAGACGAATGACTTCAACTCTCCTATCCTAGTCTCATGCTATCTAAGAGATGCTTGGCCATGGTTGTTTTCATTTCATCCCATTTTTCTCTCTATTTTACTTTCTGTTGAGATGGAGCGAAAGAAATCGTAATGCATAAACCTTGTTGAATTAAACAAAGAAAGAAGAAACAGCAGGAAACCATCCCAAATGAGAGGCCGAAAGGAAACAGTTTAAACCAAGCAAGAGAAACTGAACTGTGTTCGTAGAATTCTCAAGACCCCCCTCCCCCAAAAAAAGCCAGTACAAGCAGTAGGGATAAATCCTGGTGCCAGTGGCCGCTCAGTCTGCCCCAGCCATACAACTGTCACCCACATTCAGAGGAACTAGTTTGGACCTATGCTGTTTCCTTCGCTGTCTGCCTGGAGTTGTACTGGCTTTTTTGGAACCTAATTCTTTTTGAATAGATACCTTGCTCAGCCTGGATATAGCAGGGAGTGCCTTGGCCCTTCTCCAAAGGAATGTGCCTTACCCTTTCTGAGGAGTGGATGGGAGAATGGGTGGGAAGGAGGTGGAAGTGGAGGGGATGGGAAGAGAGGGGAGTGGGAACTGAGATTGGTGTGTAAAATGAATAAAGATAGTTTGGTTTCTTTAAAAAAAATAAATTTAAAAAGAGAATTCTCAAGACCAGCACTGAAAGTCAGCCCCAGAGCTCAGAGCAGACAACACAAGGAAAATGCATCACTGTAGTGGTTAGTGGACAGAGCACGTGGAGAGTCCTCAAAGACAGGACAGTCTGCAGGCTTACGGGTAGCTCGTGGGTGTTGAATCAAGCAGGGTTCAGCAAGGGAGGGCAGGTATGATCAGGTGGACTCCCACTGTCCCAGAAAGCCTTAGATTCAGAGCCTTAGGCAAGATTAGCAGACCCCAACAGGATCCAAATGTCCCCACATTAATTTCCAGGACCACCACCAAGAATCACGGACAAAGCCAGCAACAGGTACCTGAGCAGATGACACTGGCGTCCTCATGGTGGCCACAGTTGTGGACAGACAAGCCTTGGTGTTGACACTGGCCTAGCGAGGTCTCACTGCCCTGGCACTGCACGTCATCCAGGAAGATGCTCCCCACGCCCTCTCCAAAGTGGCCATTCCCAAGGGCGCTGAGACCCTTCCCACAGTTCAGCTGCCGGCATACCACATGGGCATCCTCGATTCCCCAAAGGTCATCACAAACAGTGCCCCATGTGCCGTTGTGAAGGACTTCCACTCTCCCTTCACACCGGTTCTTTCCATCCACCAACCTGATCATCAGCTGACCTGGGGGAGACTCAGAGGTTAGTCCTGGAGTGTCCTGGTCATCAGGTGGGCTTCTCTTTAGTTCTAAACACAGTCCCTCTAAATCGCAGCTCTGTAGGAACTCTGACCTCCTGCCCCTAGGCCCTACAGGACTACCCTGAATTAACTATTCTAAATGCAGTAACTTCTCTGATTTCTTATCTCTGGACTAAAAATGTCTTATTACAATGATAATCATATCCTTGAAACCAAACCACGATTTCCATAGGTTTTGGGTTTAAATATTTCAAAATCAAGTTTGTTTGTTTTTTCTTTTCTTGTTCCTTGGTGCAATTTCAAAGTTAAAATCATCCGACAAGCTAAGGGAAGAAAGGCAGTACCAGTCCATATGAATAGCCTCTCCTCCAGTTCAGTTTTCTCCATTGCAATCCCAGGGAAGCTGAGCTCTAGGCAGCCACTGAGAGTCAAGGCTATAACCTTGGGGAGGTTTGGGTTAACCAGGAAGTCGTAAGAGAAGCAATGAGAGTATTACCAACTATGGGAGCCACTTCTGCCAAATCTGAGGCAACACCACCAGCTGAAAGAGACAACGAGAAGCATTCCCATCAGTGGAGGAGGTTCATCTGATAAATACCACAAGTCAAGTGGGTGGGAATCCTCGTCATGTTCATGTGATGGGGCACACATGTGATCTGGTCTTTGTTAGGAGCCAGTCCATGCCAACAATGACCCTGGGCCAGGTTTCCCTCACCTGACTTAATAATCCTCATTGAGAACATCTTTCGACCCTACAGGCAAGTGACACTAAGGGCATCTGTGGCCACAAAATAGGAAATGAGAGTTTTTAATCCCCCGGCACCATAAAATTAACTCTTCGGATATAAACAAAACAAGACAGCCGGCAAACTGGTAGAGTGGAGGAGACAGCCTCTCCTCAGCTCCATCTTGCTACCATCTCCTCACCTCACCTCTGCCTGGCCCTCTAGGGGGTAAAGAATGAGTTGTCCCAGGAAGTAATGAGGCCTGGCAGTAATATAATTAATAATGAAACAAGGTTACAGAGGTTTTGGTCAAGTTTTTTTGAGTGGTTACATAAACTTGTGTCCTGTGGCCAGAAAGTCCAGACACTCGTGGAAATCAGCCACGAGGAGAGTCAAGCTGCCTAAAGTCTCATCAGAGGACTTGTGAGGTTGTTGCACATAGAAGGACCATTCCCAGGAGTTAAAAACAGTCCTATGGCAGGGCATCAGCCTGGCTTCCAGGTTTATTATTGATTACAAGACGTGTGTGTGTAATGCCCGGAGAACAGGCTGTGACAATGGACAATGGGTTCTCATTTCTTGACACCTGGGTGACCAATGCTGTTGGTTATTGGAGTCCCAAGGACACTTGAGAGGCACGGGACCCTTGGTGTTAATGCCAGGACAAGTTCACCCCAGCAGGGCCCCAATATCCTTCTGTGTGGCTCTCCCTAGTTTGTTGCTTGGTTGAAAAGTGAAGTCCAGCAGAGATTGGGTACCTGAACAGATGGCTCCTGCATCCTCATGGTGATCACAGTTGTGCACAGACAGGCCGAGGTGGCGGCAGTACCCTAGGTTGGTCTCTGTCCCCAGGCACCTCACGTCGTCTAGGAAGATGGGGCCAGAGCCATCGCCAAACAGGCTGCTCCTGGGGGCTGCCAGGGCCCCCCCACAGCCCAACTGTTGACATACCACTTGGGCAGCCTGTACGCCCCAAAGATCATCACACACAGACCCCCAGGTGCCATTGAAGTAGACTTCTACGCGGCCCTCACACTGGCTTCTCCCGTTGACCAGTCTCACCAGCTTCAGATCTGCAGGAGCCAAGGGCCAAGTCAGCTGAGGGTCCTTCTGTGCTCAGAGGGAACAGCATCAAACTAGAGTGTCCTAGCCTGGTGTGCAGCCTGCTGTTGGGGTAGCAGCGCCTGTCTATGAATGGCTATGCCTGTGTGAAAACCTATATACATACACAAAGGAACACATATGACCACTTTCTTCCCTGGAAATTTCATGTGTTTCTATCTATGCTGGATTACCCTCTGGGCACCTTTGTTATGGGAATAGAGGTCACAGGCTAGCATTGAGGTAAAAAAAAAAATACCATGCTCCCATGGAGCAATTTCTCTAGTCCACTTTACCTTTTCTTTTGAGGTAGGAGTCTCGCTAATTTTCCTAGGCTGGCTAGACCTCAGTCCCAGCAGGCTTTGAACATACAATCCTCTTGGCTTAGTTTCTCTACAGCTGGGGTTGCCAGGCCTTGGGCACCCTGCTCAGGGCTCACTATTTTGGGGGCCCTTTCTTATAAAGTTGCTTTTTGAACAACTAAAAACAACGCATCTGCAGGCTGAGAGTTGAGACTGTATTTCTAACCTGGCTTCCTCAGATAGGACACAATTTACAACAAAATTAGCTGCTCATTACTTGAATCTAGAAAATCTAAGGTCTCTATTGGAAATACAGCATCCCTGAGGCCAGGTGGGGAATTACCAGAAAAAAAGACCCTCTGAACTGAAAGTGATGAAGTGGATTCTCAGAGTCAGAACCCTCAGAACTGGGGAGGGCTCTTTTCAAGGGCTGACTAGAGTCTGGCCTTTGAACATCAGATTCTACAATTGAGCTGGGCAGGTAAATTGGCTCTCTCCTTGAAAAGACCCTCATAATAAGATTAGCGACATGTCACAAGCTTTAATAAGCTTCTTTGCCATGTAATGCCAGGTTCATAAGCCATGGAAATAATGTTCTCTCTCTCTCTCTCTCTCTCTCTCTCTCTCTCTCTCTCTCTCTCTCTCTCTCTCCATCCCCCCCCGTGGTGTGTGTGTGTGTGTGTGCACATGTGCACGCGTGTGTGCGTGCACGTGCACTTGCATGCACCTGTATAGGCTAGATTAGATGTCACGCCAGGTTTATTTTCTTCTGGATTCCTTCTACCTTGTGTTTTTGAGAATATAAAGCCTCTTACTTTTACCTGGAACTGGCTGATTGGGCTTGACTGGTTGGCAAGCAATCCCCAGGAAGCTGTCTGTCTCCACTTGTCCCAAAGTGGCATGTGCCACCATGCATGGGTTCTGGAGATGAACTAGACCCTTGTGTCTGCATGGCCAGTACTCTACCTACTGAGCTGTTTTCCCAGCCTTGTGTGTTGCATTTCGGTGACGCACAAACAGCCACAGAGCAAAGAGTCCCAGACTGTAAGGATAGCGAAGTACCTATTGGATGGAAACCGTGTGGATGTTCCTCAGGAGCTGAAGTAGCTGTACAGGTAAGAATGGGAAGAAAAGTCACCATAAATACATCCTAAGCAAATAAAAGGCAAGCTCATGTCCTTAAGTGCCATCTAAATCATATAAGTGAGTTTGCCTTTAAGCAACCCCTCTGAGTAACTGATCAGATTGCTTCCGTTTTAAATGCAGCAGTGGCTCAGGCCTGTGTGTGTGTTACTTTTCCATAAGAACGAGGCATGAAGTTCATGTTGGTATCGTGAAGCTGTGGCCTGATAGCTGGGCCTCACTCTCAGTCGCCAGCTTCATCCCCATTCCCGTGTGCAGGCTGCAGATTGAGTAGGAGCGCTTGTCCCCAGGTTCACCAGCCTCTAGGACCACCTGCCCCCTTAACCTTGCAAGGCCTCTGTTGCATGAACATTTATCTGGGGTCAAAAGCTGGCATCACGGCTTCCTGCTGAAATATTTTCATGTGCAGAAGGGATGGCACACCAATCTGTTAACACCCAAAACACCTTTCCTCTGGGTGCATGGCAGGCCCCCAGGGACTGGGGGACAGCAAGCAGTCTAGATTTCAGAGAATCTTCAAAAAAAAAACCCAAACCAAAAACAAACAACCAAACAAAAAACTCAGAAGAGAGACCCAGTGTGGAAACCCTTTTGGTAAGTGCTAGTCACCGGGCAGGAAATACAGTGTTCATGAACTCATCGATACCTGGATGTCCGACAGCTTCAGAATCTGTAGAGAAAAGGGAAACAGGAGATGGCTATTAGAAACCACAGTGCTGAGTGGCAGGAAGGGCATGGCCTCTGTTTAATTATAATTGAAGGAAGTGAGCAATCCTTCTTAAGCATCCAAGGCTGTGCCCTTTGCTCTGGGATGTCACTTACCTGAAAACCCAGCACAGGACTCTGATAGAATGAAACTTAGTTAAAAAAAAATTACAACAGCTAGCACTTCTGTGTTATTTATGGTTTCTTAGACACTTGGCTAAGCGTTGTATGTGTGTTGTCTTGTTAATGCCTGCCAACTTTATGAGGCCAGTACTATCATTTTCTTTATTTTATGGCCAATCAATCGCTTCAGACCTTCAGTTTGAAAACAGCCACCCCAAGTATGGCAAGGACAGTTTTCAGTTTGGGAAAGAAGCCCATATCCTGCCCATGGAGGCAGGCCTGAGGTGCACCAGCATTCCGGCTTGGCTTGGGGAGTTCTACAGCTGGTCTAGGATGGGCCTCCTCTCACCTGCGCAAATGACACCAGCATCTTCCTGGTGCCCGCAGTTGTGGGTGAGCCAGTCACTGTGAGGGCACTGTGCCAGGGAAGACTCCCTTCCTGTGCAGTTGACATCATCAAGGATAATGCTGCCTGACCCAGGGCTAAAACTGGTGCCTGGCAGGGCAGATAAAGCTGGACCACAGTCGAGCTGTCTGCAGACCACGTGGGCATCTTCTATGGACCAGTTGTCGTCACACACAGTCCCCCAGGCGTTGGCATAGTACACCTCCACTCGGCCTTCGCACCTTCTTGTCCCGTTCACCAGCCTCAGATCCAGACCTTGGCGGGTAACCCAAGACATTCCCATGAGGGTTCATTCCCAAAGCCTGCCAGAAATAGCAGCTATTTCCTGGGAGTTGTGCATTGCCAGTCTAGGACGGCAAACCCACTTCCCTTTCTTACATTTCAAATCACTTCAGTTCTTGTCCTTGATTCCACTTCATGTGTTTTTAAGACTGTGTTTGGTAAAGAAATGATTATTTCATGGCCTTCTGGACCAGGAACTTTCCCTGTGGACCACTTACTGCAAGTTGTAAGTCTTAGTTTCTGGTAATCATGAAGTTTCTTTTATTTTTATATTTTAAATTTTTTATGAAAAGCTATGCTAGCTGGTGTGTGTGTGTGTGTGTGTGTGTGTGTGTGTGTGTGTGTGTGTGTGACTGTGCACATACACCGATTAAGAGATAATACCAGTAGACACCAGGATCCAGTGTCCCTTGTGTCAAGGTATTGCAGGGATTAAGAAGGGCAGTCATTGCAGGCCGACGCCCATATTCAAAGGTTGTTATGTCGGAAGAGAATAAAAGGTCAGAAGGTGGCCAAAGTCAGTTCCTAACTAGAGCTGGGTAGGGACAGCAAGCCACCCTGAGCCTCAACAGGAGCCAGCTTCCACACCAACTCCCTGCAAATTATTCTTGCTTCTTGCGGTATTTTCTTGCCCCAGATTTTCCATATGGGCCAGGCATTCCCAGTCCTCCTTCCAGTAGCAGCCATCAGCATGGGCAGCGTGAGCTTGGAAGGAGGGTGGGAATAGACAGTGTGTTCAACAGGGATGCATCTCCCCCAGTCATGCTGGCATCTGGGCTCAGACACTACAAAGGAAAGGCAACTAAGGAATGAAGAAACGGTTACCTGTTGATGTGGACAACTCTGGCTGCTTTACCAACAACGCTAAAGATGGAAAGAAAGCAAAACAAGAAAATTATACCACATCTTTGTTAAGTGTCAAGCATTTTCAACCCTTAGTCAACTTCTAGTGGGCTTTCCACCTTCGAGACTAGGGCTTCTAAGTACACCCCTTCCAGTACACCTCTCTGTAAAGAGTAATTCTTCCCTTCCTCACTCAACATGTACACAGTGAACACAAACTTGTCTATAAGTCCAAGAAAACCAGAGCCTGGGGATTAACTGATTTTTAAAAAATAGATACAGTTTAAAGACAACAAAACATCTTTTGAGGACCTCTGACACCAGAATAACTCAAGATGGCACTTCCTCTAAAGGCTTGGGACTTCCCTTCTCCTGATTCTTCTCTGCATGCTGAACTCTGCTCTTAAAGATCTGCCCTGAAGAGCCACTGACTGAATTTGAAATGAGGCAGCTACTAGGTCCCAAAGAGCCAGTAGCTAATGAAAGAGTTAATGCTTTTGGCTCCTTTGTTCTGCCAGGAAGAAAGCAGTGTGCAGAGGGAAATGCTTACAAAGCTCTGGCCTGGGAAGTCAGAAGATAATGGATGATACCTACCCAATGTGTTCTGTCACTGCTGAGTCTGTGCCAGCCCCTTCCTCTGTACTAGGAAAGTCACCCCATCCCAACATGTCCTGAGGATGCATCCACCTCATGCAGAGGAGGAAATAGAGACTTGAAATATTACAGACATTTACTAATTTAGTGATAATGAATACAAGGTATTTGGCCCTAAACCACTACCCTACTTCCCAGTGTAACTTCACCAATGCAGGTTACAGCCAATCAATCAAGATGAACTGACATTACCTGAAATCATATCACTGACAGGAAATGATGGTGCTGGGCCAGAACGAGAGGCAACGAAAGACACAAGCAGAGTGAGGGGGTCACCAAGTAACATCTTTTCATTCTTTCTGGCCCCACAGGTAAGCCCGATTATTTGAATTATTTGTTTGGGGAGAAACCAAAGCCAGATACATCCCACCTGCATATCTAAGAGTGACTCCAAGTCACCACCCGAGCTTCTGAATATCTAGGTCCATTCTGTGCTAATAATGGATACTAGAATACAATTTTTCTTTCCTTTTTATGCACTGTGACCACAGGGATAGTCACCTATATGATGTGTCTGTCTTGCTAGTTGGTTTGGTTTTGTAATTCTTATTTTTAATGTATTACTCAGTGAACCAATTAGAGACAATTGTAGACAAACCTACATAGCCCAGGCTGTGTAACTGTTGTATGGGTACTTGGAACTGAACCTTGATCCTCTAGGAGAGTTACTAGTGTACTTAAACATTTAGCCATAGCCAGGTCCTGTCAAATTTTCAAAAAAAAAAATTCTGGTTCTGACAATGATTTCATTGCCGCTGCTTGTGGTGGTTTGAATGAGAATGGTTCTCATAGGTTCATATGTTTGAATGATTGGGCCCCTGCTGGTTGAACTGTTGGGGAAGGAAGAGGAAGTGTAACTTTGTTGAAGGAGGTATGCCCCTGGGGGCAGGCTTTGAAGTTTGAAAAGCCTAAGAAAACCCTAATTAACTCTATCTGCTTCTGTGTGGATCAAGATGTGAGCTCTCAGCTACTGCACCAGCACCATGCCTACCCACCTGCTGTCATGCTCCTCACCATAGTAGTCATGGACTCTAGCTCCTGGAACATGAGCCTCAAATAAATTGCTTTCTTTTATAAATTAGTTTGGTCAGGGGTGTTTTATCATAGCAATAGAAGAGTAACTAAGATACTGTCTGAGTTTAAGTGTGGTCTATCTGCAGAATGTGGCCCTGGCTCTCTGTTTAAACTGAAGCTTCCTTCAGTTTGAAGCTTCCTTGTAAAAGAAACTCACATAGTAAAGATTCAGATAAAGGAAATGATAATTAAAATAGTATGGTAGGCTGGGAATAGTGGTCTAGGACTATCCTAGTTTCTTTCCTGATTTATGTGTGGTGGCATAGGAAACTCCCAGAACTGGAGAATCATGAACCCAGCAGACTCAGAACCCAGCCCACCTGAGCAGATGACACCAGCATCTTCATGGTGGCCACAGTTGTGGGAAAACCAGCCACTGTGCAGACATTGCCACAGTCTGGCTTCTGTTCCCATGCATTCTACATCATCCAGGACAATGGGACCAAGGCCCCGCTCAAAATGTGCTCGGCCAGTGGCTGCCACGGCTCCTCCACAGCCCAGCTGATGGCACACCACCTGGGCATCTCTTAGGTCCCAGCTGTCATCACACACTGTGCCCCAGCTGCTGTTGTAGTAGAGCTCCACACGACCTTCACATGGGTGGCTGCCATTGGCCAGTCTGAGTGCCACATCTGGAAAGCAGACAAGCTGGGTCACTGCCCTGAAGCTTCCCATGTTGATGAGCAATGAAAGTAAGGAGGACACGTTCTCTGCCTCGGTTAGCTTTGAGGGCTCAACCCTCACACTGGGGAGGGCACCTTATGGGTTAAAGCTGGATGCTGAGCACCTTGAACTTGATGCAAATGTGATATTTTGCCCAGGGGATGGTAACATCCTCCTATACATCTCTGGGTTACTTTTATATTTCACAGAGCTCAAAGAAGGCTTTCAGTGGCCTTCTATAGTGTGCCAATAATTAAGCATGGAAACACTATCACTCTACCATTTGTGAACTCATTATTAACATAGTTTTGAATAGAACATGTTCTAACATGGAGCTAGCTGAGTCCCCTTTCTCCTAACAGTTAATGGACCTCTAATCTCAGAAGATGTCTGTCTCTACGTCCAGAGCAATGTGCTCAGCAATAAACTGTGCCAACTCACATCTCAGGAGCTGTGACTGACCAGAAGCTTGGGACGCACTCTCAGATGGTGCGGGACAATTGCCTATATTCTGTCAATAATGTTTTAAATAAAGGCTGATTGGCCAGTAGCCAGACAGGAAGTATAGGTGGGGCTACCAGACAGGAAGTAGAGATGGGGCAATGAGAACAGAATTCTGGGAAGAGGAAAGTCCATTCCTCTTCAGTCCTGCTCAGACACTGAAGAAGGAAGATGTGACCTGCCCTGCTGAAAAAGGTACCAAACCATGTGGCTAAAATAGATAAGAATAATATGTTAATATAAGTTATAAGATCTAATAAGAAGCCTGAGATAATGGGCCAATCAATTTATATTTAATATAGACCTCTGTGTGATTTCTTTGGGGCTAAATGGCTGTGGGACCTGGTGGGAGGACAGAAACCAGGCAGGACAGAAACTCAGTCAACACTCAGATCCCTCGCTTCCTGCTGATAGAATGTCCATCCTAGTGCAGCGCTCAGGTCCCTGGCTTCCTGCTGATAGAATGTCCATCCTAGTGCAGCGCTCAGGTCCCTGGTTTCCAGCTGATGGAATGTCCATCCTAGTGCAGCGCTCAGGTCCCTAGCTTCCAGCTGATAGAATGTCCATCCTAGTGCAGCGCTCAGGTCCCTGGTTTCCAGCTGATGGAATGTTCATCCTAGTGCAGCGCTCAGGTCCCTAGTTTCCAGCTGATGGAATGTCCATCCTAGTGCAGCGCTCAGGTCCCTAGCTTCCAGCTGATGGAGTGTTCATCCTAGTGCAGCACTCAGGTCCCTAGCTTCCAGCTGACGGAATCTCCATCTGAGTGCAGTGTCCCCACCAAGCGGGACCGGTGGCTGAAATGATGAAAGGACCTACCTGGGTTTTTCTCATCTTGCAAAAGAGACTCATAAGATGCATAGAATCCTATGTTGGTGACAATGTCATCACTGTGGAACACCACGCTCATGTGGCTCGAAGAAGAGGTAAATACTGGGATGGTTTCTGAACAGAATCTCCCCAGGGAAAACGATTCGCTTTGTGGACCATCAAAAATCTCAATGAAGTCATAAGGGCAACCATAGAAGTTTTCTATCCTGTGGATGAAATGGCATCATTCAAGCTCCTCTCCTTGGCCTTATTCTCCAGAAGTGATTTCCCAGATGGCTGCAGGAAGGGTCAGGAAAAACTACTCATACCTCCTCCAACAGTTTGGAAGAGTGTCTGGCTCTACTGATGTGGGTAAATGTACCTCTCTACTTCCAAATATATTCTTTTAGTTTGTATTGAAGAAAAATATTTTCACACAACTTGTTCTGGTCACATTCCCCACTCCCACCCCCCAGTTCCTATCCACTCACACAGCTTCATGCTTTTTCTTTCTCTCTTTAAAAGAAAAACAAGCCAGGAGCAAACAAGACACACACATACACAGAGACCCACAAAAATGTAAATCAGTATATACAAGCAAAAGACCAATAAGCCAAAGAAATGTCTAAACAAAGCAATTGGAGACAAAAATCTACAAAAATACCATTTAATTCATTTTCTTTTGATTTGTTCACGTTTTAATTTAATATCTTTGCAGTGTGTGCTATAAACTCATGGAGTAAAATTTAAGTGATAATGATGGCTTGGCAGGAAGGAGAATCTCCCATCGCCACTGATCTCTCCACTCTATCCCTCTTCCCACAAGCGGTTCTTTTTCCTTCCACAAGAAGCTTACACACAGATGGTGGCAGATGTGACAACTGTCCACTGTTTTCTTGCATCTCATTCTGTAGCAATACTGACTTAGTCTGTGAACAGTGACATGTGACTGTACCAAATATCTGTTTCGCAGATCTGCTGATGGGCAAGTAGATTAATCCCAATCTACTGTCTCTGTGAAAGCTGCACACTCTCTTGTACTCACAGGACTTAAATTCCTGGGGTTTCTGTACTCAGACTTTTGATCAACATTCCTAGGTACTTCAAGGTTCAGCTCATTTGGGAGAATTATAGCTTTTTATGTTTTATATAATATTTACACATGCATGTACTGTGTGCATCCTGACTGGCCCGGTTCCTTCTCTTCAGTTCCTCCACTAATTCCCTCCTCACTTTCCCCCCAACTTTACAGGCTCTCTTCTTTTAAATTCTATTTATTTTTACCTTTTTTTAATTTGAGACAGGTCTTACAGTGTAGCCCATCTGGTCTTGAACTCACAGAGATCTGCCTGCTTTTGCCTCTTAAATGCCAGGCTAAAAGGCATATGCCACCACATCCATTTTTATTTTAAATTTGCTACCTACTGAATCCATTTTGTGCTTTCTGTGTGTGCATGGGTATGGGACCTTCTACAGGAGCCTGGGTAATTTCTCGGTGCCTGTATCCCGGAAGAAAAGCAGCTCTCACTCTCCCAGTAACCACTAATTGCCAACAGCTTCTCAGAAAGGGGCGAGACTTTGTGAGTCCCTCACTCATGCGTGTTGGGACTGTGGCTGACTTGATATTATTGGTCTTGCACATGAAGTTTCCTCTGTTAGAAGTTCATGTGTGCAACTGCATTGTTGTGTCCAGCACAAAGGCAGTAAAACTGATGTCTATAAAGCCAAGTAATGATAACTGTATAGGCAGAAAATATTCACTCACTTGACCACTTCAAAGGTGAGTCTGATGTGAGCGCTGCTATCCACTTGTATGTCCCAGGCACACAGTACATTGATGGGATATTTTTTAGGATACCAAGGGCTGGAGAAGGAGCCTGAACTATTTGTGAGCAAACCACCACATTGGACATTTTCATCTGTAAAAAAGTGAGAAAATATCATGAAGAAACATGGTGCTTTTTGTTTTGTTTTTAGTGAGGTAAAGAGGAGACACGGGAAACCAGATGTAAAAAAAGAAGCTGAGTGTAGGGGATGCACACCTATAACCCCAGCGCTGAGACTGGATCTCAAATGTGAAGTGGGCATGAGCTTAGAGTCTGAAGAAAAACAGCTGTACCAACAAAGAGATGTAAGGGAGACTTAAGCTAGGACTGCTTTCCTTTTTGTTTTGATGTCTTTTTCCTTTGGAGAGAGGGAGAGCGAGCACATGCGAGTGTGTGAGTACATGTGTGTAGAGAACAGATGACATTGGGTCCCTTGGAAATGGGGTTACAAGGAGTTCTAAGCTGCCTGAAGTAGGTGTTGAGAATAGAACTGACGTCCTTGGCAAGAATGAAAGTACTCTTAAATGATGAGCCATGCCTCCAGCAAGAAAAAAACTCTTTTTTGAGACAGGGCTAAGTGGTCGAGGCTGACTATATAGCTAGGGGGTGACCCTAATCTCCTGAGATCATCCAGCCTCGACTCCTGAGTGCTGGGATAGGAATGTACCATCTGGGCTTGTTTTGTACAATGCTAGGGACTAAACCCAGGGTTTCCTGTGTGCTAGACAAGCTCTCTCCCAACTGAGCTACATCCCCAGCCTCAGCATCAACCTTCTGACAGATGAATACCATTCCCTTTGTGTCAGGAAAATGATAGCACCTAGAATTGAACAGACCTTTTATGCACCCAGGTCCCCAGACAGGTTTATATGTGCAAACCCACTATGCTATGCTGTAGAACAAACAACTGACATTAGATCCATGATTCTCATCCTTTGGATTGTGACCCCCACAAAGGTCGCATATCAGATATTCACATTATAATTCATAACAGCAGGAAAACCACAGTTTTGAGGTAGCAACAAAATAATTTTATGGCTGGGGATCACCACAACCTGAAGAACTATATGAAAGGGTCACAGCATTAGGAAGGTTGAGGATCAGGAATTTACTTGACAAAAAAAAAATAATTGGGAGGCTATTAAAATGATCTGGCTTCTCAGTTCCTACATAAGCAAACCAAAGTCACTCAGCATAGATTGTTGTGATTAATTAGAAACTCCCAACTCACCTCTAACTAGTGATCCAAAGGAAGACATTGGCACACATTCACCAAGCAAACATTGGTCTTGCCTCCAACCCTGTCCTATCAAAGCCTGGCCTCTTGGTGAAGCCCCAAATAACCCCAGCTAGCAGCTTCTCAACTTAAAACAGTTATCTGCTCAGCACCAACTCTTTCAAGTTACAACACACCAAAGATTATCTTTTAATAATTATATACAAATTGGAGCTGTAATTGAGACCAAGGTGAATTACGCAGTTAGTGTCAAACTCTCGGATTTGGTGTGTGATTAGCTGTAGACTCCTATGTAGCAGCTTCTTATGTATTAAACATGAAAGGGCACCAACCAGAGACAGGATGAGTTGCAGAGGAAGAGAAGCACATACAAGAAGAGCTGCAGTACCTGTCATGATGTCACCGGAGGGGTCTATAAAAATACATAAAAAAAGGTCGTGATCAAGAATTTGTATTCATATTTAATTATTTTTCTTAAAATAGAAAGACTATTAACCTTTCGAGGCACCCATTCCCCTGTGCCCAGTGAGCATAGATGGCCCTGACTCTTAGGAGCTTGCTCATTTGAACCTCAAGAATATGTACGGGGCCACTGCAGATAACGGGGAACTGCTGGTTTCTTGCTCCATCTAGAATCTCATGACATAATCACCACTGCCAGCAGCTGGTTGGTCCTCTCTCTATTGAACCAGTACCCAAGGCATTTCATCTCTGGTGGAGCTGAGCCCTGCCCTTACTCTCTCTTATCTTCCCACCATCTGCAGCAGTTCAGCCCCACCATATGGGTGTTAGTGCCTTTGCTGATTAGAAATAGAGTATCTAATTGGGCCCTCCCCTCTAGATTCAGAACTTGAATGGTAGCTGGGATTTTCACCTATGAAGGCCCTGGCAACTGAGTACATATATCTACAGGCAGTACCTGCTGGTCCTCTGCTTGGTGTGTCATCAATACCTATTCAAAGACAAATGTCAGGATGAGAGACAGATTAAATAAGGTGGTCACATAACTACCCATAAAAATCATGCACTTTGTTTAGACTCAGACATGTTCAGCTCTGGGCCACTGGAAAACTAGAATTAAGACTCATCCAGGCTAGAGAGGGAATCAGAGATCTGGAGTGAGGGAGCACACAATGCCCCCGTGGTTCAGGTTCAGCATGGTGTTTGCTTGATTTTGGCCAGTTACTGGGCTAACAGAGCCTCTGTCACAGAGATGAGCTCGGTCTTTAACCAAGGACCTTAGCCAGGCAATACTTAGAGAATGTGGTCCTGCATGTGGGGTTGGATATGCCTTTGAGGGTCTGATCAGCTGAGCACAGATGCTCTCATCTCTACGTTAGCCCTGGGCGTGAACTGAAAAGTCAGATGCACTGGTTGTAGGACAGTGACATTCACAGAACCCTTGGTGGATACTGGATTGCTACCAGCACCCAGGCAAGCCAGGCCAGGTATAAGATTTCTAATTCACATAATTGCTGTTTTCCAGGTGAGATTTTGAACAATTTACAGATGCTGGAATCTATACTCAAAAACTAACTCTTAAGTAAATTGACTTTAAAATCGGCTCAAATCAGCAAGCTCATTGCTGCCAGCTTGCCTTCTGGTATTGACATCTCCCTTCCCAATGACTGGGGTTGGCAGAACTCTGTCTCTGAGATGTGATGCAAGCCACTCACCTGAGCAAACCACGCTGGCATCCTCATGGTGCCCACAGTTGTGGGAGAACCATCCATGATGTGTGCAGTGCCACACCTTGGCTTCATCCCCCATGCACTGCACATCATCCAGCATGATATGGCCCATGCCTCCCTCAAAGTAGCTCCCAGCTGGTGCTGACATGGCCACACCACAGCCAAGCTGCTGGCATACCACCTTGGCATCTGTCAGGTCCCAGCTGTCATCACACACTGTGCCCCAGGTACCATTGTAAGAGATCTCTACTCGGCCCTCGCACCTGTGGCTACCATTCACCAATCTCAAAGCCAGACCTAGGAATGGAAAAATAAGTGATTCTGAGATGTGACATTGTCCTCATATACTAGGGTCATTGGCAGGTTGAAAAAAAAAGTTCTCCATGTTAGACACTAGGAGTGGCCCTGTGACCTGATTCCCTAAAATTGTATTGTTTTATGAGTACTGAAGACCTACTGAAGCCTATCATTTTTTAAATCTCTCTTTCTCCCCCTGCCACTGTGTGTGTGTGTGTGTGTGTGTGTGTGTGTGTGTGTGTGTGATTGTTTATGTGAGTGTAGACACATGCGTGGAGCTCAGAGGACACCGTTGATTATTAAGCTTTGCTTAGCTTGAGACAGGCCTCTTCTTCATCTCTGATTGCATCCAGTTTACACCAGTCTAGCAGGTTGGCTAGTTTCTGAGAATCTGGTTGCCTCTGCCTCCCATTTCACAGGGATTACATATATGTGCTACTGCACCCAGTTTTGTGGGTTCTGGGCATCTGAACTCAGGTTCCCTACCCACTGAGCCATCTCCCAGCCCAGTATGTTAGAGTCTCATAAGCTCCCAAAGATCCCTGTTGGAGGAAAACTTACATTATGCATAGAGAGCTCTACAATATTCCTGCTCCTGCTGTGGGATCTGAGAGGCCCACGAGTGTTCTGGAGGCTGTGGGTTGAATCCAGTCAGAGGAAAGCTGACTGACTTTGCGACAGTTCCAAAGTAATCTTTCATATTATTGTTTTCCTTCCTTTGGGAGGGGAAGGTCTCTGTGGACCACAGACAGTACGAGACAGGAGTTCTCAGCCTTATGATTCTAGATGCTTTGGGTAGAAGGCAGGGACTGTGTGTGACAGAGCAGGGCTAAGGGCTATGACTGGCAGTGTGCGTGCCACTCAGTAGCAGAGGTGGACACATCAGGTGTGATAGAATTCAGGTCATATTTTAAAAGTGTGTTCTCTCCAAATGGGAAAAGGCACAGCCAGATGAACATCTTGCAAGGTGCATGTCAGGATACCCACCGTTCTGCCTTTCGTCTTGGTGAACAGTGTTGTACAGAGCACAGAACCCTGTGTTGGTGATCATGGCGTCACTTTTAAACACCACTGTCATGGAATTGGAGGAGGAGAGGAAAGTGAGTTCTGCCCCAGCACAGACTTTGCCCATGGACAATGAGGCAACTTGCTTTCCATCGAACACTTCAACAAAGTCATAAGGACACCCATAAATGTCTTCTAGCCTGAGGGGACAAAGGCAGCGTTAGTTTCCCCAAATCAGTCAGTTCTGCCAGCTCCTCCCTCCAGCCTCCTCTCATCACCTTTAAGAGTTCCTTGAATCTGCTTCTACACCCTCCACTCCCCTTTGACTATCCTGGTCTACCAGATTCTGGTTTCATCATCTATTCTGGTGGCCTCCATCTGAAAGCCTCTCTGAATTCTTTCCCTTTACCCTAAATATTTCTTTGATGTCCCTGACCCTTTAACTCAAGCCCTACTTAGGGTGGTATCCAGTTTCCATCAGAGACTCACCGAGGAAAACACTCAGGAAGACCCTGATGGGGGAGATTATGACATTCTACAGGGGCCTAGTAGGAGGACTCATCTCACCAGTGTCCCAAACTGCCCACATTTTCATTAACCTGGGTGATGAGAGAACTGTGCCCAGCATCCTGCCTGCTGTCTTCTTCTGCCTTGACCCTAGCCTAGTCTTACAGGTGTTGGCAACTCTGACTTCACAGCCCTTGCCAACTTAGCACTACCTGAAAATTTCCACTGAGTTCATAGTTTCTTTCAGAAGTGTTTGTTTTTCCATTTGGATGTAAACTCACAGCGGCAGAGAGTTTATCTGTTCCTTTCAGCACTCTAAGTCCAGTCCTAGACAGAGCCCTCCCAGATTGGGAAGAATCAATACATATAGAATGCACACTGGTGCTTATGTACCATAATAAATATTACACAGCATGTAACATGACATGTGTAATTTCTGAACTATAGCAAGTAGCCATCTGTGCTTCCCTTATAAAGTCCCATTGCAAATACACATGTGCAGATGGTTCCTTCTGTTTGTGTGTTGCTTTCATTGGGTAATGAATAAAGAAACTGCCTTGACCTACTTGATAGAACAGAACTTAGGTAGGCGGAGTAGACAGAACTGAATTCTGGGAAGAAATGCAAAGTGTCAAATGCCATGGATCTCCTGCCTGAGACAGACACTGGCTAGAATCTTGTCGGTAAGCCACAGTCACATGGCTATACACAGATTAATATAAATGGGTTAAAATAAGATGTAAGAATTAGGCAATAAGAAGTTAGAGCTAATGGGCCAGGCAATGTTTAAATGAATACAGTTTCTGTGTGATTATTTCAGGTGTAAGCTAGCCGGGCGGCTGGGAAAGACAAAAGGGCCCACTTCCCTGCAACACACAGATATATCCCACACACAATAGACATACTTTACACACAAATTTGGTACTAGATGTTAAAATCTGCCATTGTCCATCTATCCCAGTGAAGTAAAAACCAAACAACTAAAACTAACACATTTTTGTTTTGGTTTGGCTTGGTTTTGAGATAGGATCTCTCTCTATAGGCGCCTGTTCTGGAATTCACTATGGGCACCAGGCAGCCCTGGACATAGAGATCTTCCTGTCACTATCTACTGAGTGCTGGGATTAAAGGCCCCGGGCCCAGCAGTGATACAGTTTGTGTGTAAGATACAACAGAGTGGCAGTAGCAGGTATTACATGGAAATGGAGCCACATCCAAAGCGTTCCTGTGCAAAGAAGCCAAGAAAGCCCCAAGGGACCTTGACTTTGACTTGTGAGTGACCAGCTGAGTTTGAGCAATGTCTTGGAAGTGACTGCAATGGGGCTGAGACGCTAGCTCAGTGGTACAGTGTTTGCAGGGCAGCTTGGAGTCTTGGATTCTATCCCCAGTGGCTCAAAAATGAAAAATAAATGTCTGTTTGTGTGTTAAAGACAATTCAAGCTTAACCAGAAATAGTCAACATAATTCCAGAGCTAGGGGCTCCCAATGGGACAGGCCAAATGAGACAATTCTCCAGCTGCAGCCAAGCGAGCATTCTCTTTGCTTCACTTCTGTGTGCCCAGGGAGGCTTTCCTCTGCAGTTCCTTATGGCAGTTCAAGGATCAGGTCTTGTTAGTTACCTCATTCATGAATCATTGTTTGCCAAATCAATTTAAAAAATCACTGTGCCTCAATTTTTCTCATTCTGAAACATTATTACCCCAGAAGACAGAAACACTTGGTAAGAATGAAATGGCAAATTTTAAATATGGTATAACTCAGAAATACCACCTCTCCCTTTTGAGAGAGGGTCTCTTGCTGGCCTGGAGCTCAAGGATAGACAGACTTGCCAGTCACTGGGGATCAGCCTGTCTCTACTTCCCCTGCAATGGGGTTACAAGTACTTATTACCACATTAAGCCTTTTGTTTGTTTGTTTTCTGAGATAGGGTTTCTCTGTAGCTTTGGAGCCAGACCTGGAACTAGCTCTTGTAGACCAGGTACGCCCCGAACTCACAGAGATCTGCTTGCCTCTGTCTCCTGAGTGCTGGGATTAAAGGCATGCACAACTTCAGCATTTTTATACGAGTTCTGAAGATTGAATTTAGATACTCTTGCTTGCCAGGAAATCACTTTACTGACTGATCTCTCTCCCCAACCACCATATATAGACACAATTGTACCACTTTAATCCTGAAGCAAAGTTTTGTAGGAATTTTGAAAGAAGAACAAATAAACCTCAACATAAGTCAGAGCTTCTTGAAGTCCTTTGAAAATAAAAAAAATTGTATAGCCCAAGAAACAAGATGTGAACAATATATTTTGACTTAAAGCCATAAACTCCAAAATCATCAACTTTCTCCCTGTTCTGAGCAATATATTAAACTACTCCATGATTGACATGCTTTAAAATAATAGCAGGACTTTATGCTGCAATAATTTTGTAGATTGCAGGAGATTTGGGGCATCACAACTGCCTGGAGCAGTGAGAGTAGAGCATGCTCCATGTCACTGCCCACACTGTTTACACCTATAAAGGTAGTAGGTACTCAGATTGTTGTCTGCTCTGGTTAATGAATGCAGGAAGAAGGAAATGCAGAGGTCTGTGACACACTGAGACAAAGTCAGGAAGAAAGAATGTCCCTGATGTGACAGTATAGAAAGATGAAACCATGGTTCCATAGTATCTGAAAAGGGTGCTTTTTTTTTCATTAAGAAGTTACCTGTATGAATATGTGCATGTATGTGTGGTTGGCCTTCTGCCTCTAAAGAGTCAACTAAGTGTGACTCAAAAATATTTGACATGTTACTGTGTGCGGAGCACGTGCAGGCTCTTTCTTGTCACTGTTCCAGAAACAATACGGTGTGACAGTGATTTGTCCCACATTGACATTGAATTTCTTGGGGGTTCTAAGTGACCTGAGGTGATTTAAAGTACACGGGAAAAAATTTACAAGGATTATATCCAAATTTTATAATATTTTATATAAAAGATTTAGACTTCTGCGGTAGCTGAGGGGGATCTTGGAGTTGATCTGTGAACACCAAAGGACAACTGTGTATATGATATATAAAATGTATGCATATAAATATTTACATGTAAATATACCTTAAAATAGGATTGCTTTCAAATGGATGATGGTTGGAGTAAGAAGCAGGGAGCACAAGGTACTTGAAGGGAGAAATTAATAAAACCCTTCAATTTGTTGGAGAAAATTTCCTCATGGAGAGCTGATAGAAATTCTTGAAGGGAAAAGCAACTGATTTACTTCATATAGTGTCTGAGAAAAGATGACCAGACGATGAGAATGAGGAAGACCAGATATGCATCTTGCAGAAGGAAGAAACTTCTGTGTGATGGAGCAGGAGCAAGGTCTCCAGCTGTGGACCACCCATGTCTCCATGTCTGGGTGTTTATGGGTATTACCTCAATGAATAGGATACTCTGGGATAGCCAACGAAAAGACACCCCCAATAAAGACTATCAATGGTCACCCCCAATAAAGACTAAAACATGGAAGGATTTTCCCACCATGGAAAGGCATTACTTTTGGGAAAATCACAGATTCAAATCTGGCCCAGCCATTGAGTAGAGAAAGGCAAAGCTGCTTACTTCAGGCTGGGGATTGTGAGCTCTATGTTGAACTTCTCAGCCACATGTATCTCCCAGATGCACTCCGTGTCAGTGGGGTAGTTCGTAGGGTACCAAGGACTGGAGAAGGATCCCGAGAGACTTGAAATGACTCCTCCACAGGAGCTACTTCCTTCTGAGAAAGCAGACGAGAGACTTGTGGTTGGCATCTTCAGGAACGCACTTGGCATTTTCCTAGATGCAGAATTCAGAATGACATCAAATTCTACACTGGAAATCATAAAATAGGAAGAGATTTGGTTGGTCTGGATAGTCACAGTTTGACTGGTACAAGTAGGTATAGATCTAAGAGCAGATGTAGGAGAATAAAATATATACGATTGGCAAGCTGGACTCTAAACTGATTGAGAATGAGACATATATGTGTACAATGGGGCATGTGGTAGCATCTAGGCTACATTTTAATGTTTGTGCAGGTACATGTACACATGTGTGACTAGGTGGACCGAGGCTAGCCTTCTGCCCACTTTGGTTTTTTTGAAACAGGATCCTCGTTGACCTAGAACTCACTGATCACTGGCTTGCCAGTGAATCTCAAGAATCCCAAGAATCCACCCATCTTCGCCTCTCCAATGTTGGTATTATAAGCATATAGCACTTTTTTTTATGTGGGTTCTGCATCTAATACTTAGGTTCTTGTATTTGCAAACACTACCAAGTGAGCTATTTCCAGTCCCCTAAACTATGTATATAATTCTTTAATGGTCTTCTAGACTCATATATGAAAGTCAGCTCAACTCAAGAGGGGACAACATAGCTGCTTGTGAGGGCTTTACTTTATCCCATCATTCCTTCCCCTCATGTCAAATCGGAAATCACTGCTCTGATCACTGTCCGCCAGTGTATAGGTGAGGACACAGATTTCTCAGGCTTGAAGAGATGGAATTTCCAGTGCTGACTTACCAGAGGGTGGAGGAGTCACCGCTGCATCTGCACAAACAGGAAACAAAGGAATTCAGGGATTTTAAATTAAATTCCGTGGAGACAAAGAAATATTAGTTTTTCTAATGTGGGCATGTCTCAAGCAGATAGGCTTCATGATAGATAAGCAAGCTCTTTCCTGGGAAAGCGGCTTCACATCTGGGGAAGGTGCAGACAATAGGAAAAGCTAACTAAGTGTGCCTGGGTGTCTGTCTCCAGAACAGTCAGACTCAGCATTCCCTGTCTATCTTGCTTCTGACAATTTACCAGTTCTAATCACCTAGGAGACAAACCTCTGGGCTTGTTTAAGAAGTTTCTAGATTCGGTTTACTGAGGTGGAAACCCCCACTCTAAATGTGGGCAGCTCCATCGCATGGGGTGTGGTCTCAGACTGCCTGAAAAGAAGGAAGTTTGGTGCCAGCATTCACCTTTCTCTGCTTCCTGGCTTCAATACAATATGACTAGCTCTCTCAAACTCCGTCTTCCATGATTCTCTGGCAGAGTAGACTGCACCTGAACTATAAGCCAAAACAAACTCTTCAGTCTATAAGTTGCTTTTGTCTGGAATTTTGTTTACAGCTATGAGAAAAGTAGCCAATATGGCCGTTTTCAATAGAGTCACATCCCCGTTCTGCTCATGGCTAAGCTGCCTCCTTGAAGGAGCTCATTATGGGAGGCACAGTACCTGAGCAGATAACGCCAGCGTCTTCGTGGTGGCCACAGTTGTGGTCTAACCAGGCAGAGCTGGGGCACTGGCCAAAGTGGTTCTCCTTTCCTGAGCACTGAATGTTGTCCAGGAGGATGTTTCCCGAGCCTGGGCCAAAGTAGGCACTTCCAGGAGCAGCGATGGCGTGGCCACACCCCAGCTGTCTGCAGACGACCTCAGCTTCATTCATGTCCCACAAGTCATCACACACGGTGCCCCAGGCCCCCTGATGGAGGACCTCCACACGTCCCGAGCACTGTCCGGAGCTGCCTGCCAGTCGCAGCACCAGTCTGTCTTCTAAACGGAAGAAGATTTCACTTTTGGGCATGGGGAGGTTTATGTAGGAAGTGGCTCCTACAGGCTGTGCCACGACCAAGGCCAATACAAGCACAAACCCTTGTGTGGTTGTCTTGATTCCATATGAAACCCAAAGGTGAAAGAATAAGACAGAAACAGGTCAAATCTCATTCTGTTGCTGCCCCCTCCTTGGCAATCCCTTCCTCTCTCTGAGCTGCTTCCTCATTTGTAAAGTAAGGAATCTAGCAAGAGTTTATTCCAGAGGCCCTTGGGGTGAATGGGTGAAAGCACGCATTTATGACACACAGAACACACCCAGAAAGGAATTTCTTTTCTCAGGGACAAACACACCCAAACTTCAGACAGGAGCTTACTAATTATCTGGTTTTCTGGCAGCCACAAAGAAGTATTGGGGTTCCTGCATGGGGAATCTGAATATATATATAAAAAAAAACACTGGCAGGCAGTGTTTCTTGCAGGATACAAACTGAAGCTTGCTCTGGAATGACTACAAGGCCAGGGCTAAAAGGAGTCTCAAAGCCTCTCGTTGGGGTAGGTCTATGATTTAGGGCACACTGGGTCAACAGGTAGAGGGAAGTGGAATCTTCAGGGGTGTCGGGTGTCCACATTTCACTTGCTACCTGGCCCCCACGCTGAGAAAAATCTAGGAAAAATCTAGCCCCTCGTGAAGCAGGGGTGATGTGGGGGGGGCGGGGTGTAAAAACAGAACCAGGTCTCTGTAATAGGAGAGTCAAGTAAGAAGTTGATCTCCATTATATCCCCGAAGATACCTGAATCTTCCTACCTGACCTCCTTCCATCTTGTGAAATTGCATTGAAAAAAGCATAAAAGCCAGTGTTTGTTGTCATATAATCACTTCGGAACACCACTGTCAAGATGTCTGAGGAGGAGAAAAACACTATAGCTGACGGGGCACAGAACTTCCCCATGGAGAGTGATGCAATTCTGGGGCCGTCGAAGATCTCAATTGAGTCGTAGGGACATCCAAGGATATCTTCCAGGCTGGGGGAATGCAAGCTGGGAGTTAGTGGCCCAGTACCAAGATCCTCCGTAACAACACCCCAATCTGTGACAGCCTAGAACATAAAGCTTTCCCAAAGGGCTTTATCAGCCTGGGGGAATATATGAAGCTTATTTTACAACCTCGTCATGAGTTTTAAAATCATAGTGATTCTGACCAGCCACCAAGATAGGCTTAGGAATTTGTGATTGCTATTTCCTTGGGTTTAAAATAAGTCTGAATTGACAGCCTTGACACAGTCATAACTGAACCATGATCCAGTGTCTGGCTGGGGCTGACTTAGCATGGAATCTCATGGTCTTGCTCTATCGCAGCATCGTATGAGCCGTGTGTGAGAAGAAAGGCCTTGTGAAGATTTTGCTGGGAGACAAATGTTGGTGAGGAATGGGAACTTCAACATCAGTCGGACCCGCATTTGTGTCAATGGGTAAGGTAGCTCCTTTTCCTCTTCTCCAATGAAGATGGCAAAGCATCTGTAGGCTATCATGAGGCTGGAGCAAGACAAAGCCTAGAGGAATCTAGTCCAGAGGCTGTGGAGATAGCTCAGTTGGTAAAGTGCTTGTCAAGAAACATGAAAGACCTGACTTTAATCCCCAGAACCCATAAGGAAATTTCGGCTGTGGTGGCTTAGCCTACTCCAGGAGTTCAAGGTCAATGAGAGATCCTCCCTTGAAGAACAAGGTGGACAGTGCCTGAGAAATGACACCTGAAATGACCTTTGACCTCCAAATGCTCATCGGTGTATGCATGTACACAAACACGTAGAAGAAGCATGCAGTTCATGGTCTGGACACAGTGTTCTAAAATGTCAGCTGTCACTTTCTGTCACGGCGATGGTGAGGTAGCAGTGACTATGAAACCTGTTCTCTTTCTGTCAGAGGTGAGACACCAGCTCTTCTGTTTCCTTTCACTTTGGGAGAACACTTAGAAATTGTACAGCCCAAGCCTGGAACAGCTGACTAGCACGTGTCTTAGGAAAATCTCTTAACTTTTGTATAAAATATAGATGGGTGAAGATGCTAGCCTGAAAGACCTATATTGGTGCCTAGTGAATAAGGTCAAAGGTTTTGAGCATTTAGGAAGTATTTTTTTTTAAAAAAAAAAGTATCAAAAGGCATACTATCAAAGCAGAGATGTGTCAAATGTGTTGACAAATGACTTACTGCATATTTCTAGCTAGAAGAGACCTTTTGGATACCACTACAAAAATAACTCAAACTTGAACTTGGACATGCTGTAGTGGGTTAGCTCCTATGCTTTCTTCTTGCTAAAGGAAATGTCTTTGCCACAGTCAACAAACTGATATTCTTACTCAATTTAACTTTCTCTTTAAAACTAGCTTCTTGACATGACCCTGCCTCCCCAAAATTAACCCAATTAAAAAATGGGGTACTGAACTGAACAGGGAATTCTCAACAGAAGAAGTTCAAATGGCCAAAAGACACCTAAGGTCATGCTCAACCTCCTTAGCGATCAGGGAAATGCAAATCAAAACCACTTTGAGATACCATCTTACACCTGTCAGAATGGCTAAAATCAAAAACACCAAAGATAGCCTATGCTGGAGAGGTTGTGGAGGAAGGGGAACACTCATCCATTGTTGGTGGAAATGCAAACTTGTGCAACCACTTTGGACATCGGTGTGGCGGTTTCTCAGGAAACTGGGAGTCAACCTACCTCAGGATCCAGCAATACCACTCTTAGGAATATACCTAAGAGATGCCCAATCATACTACAAAAGCATTTGTTCAACTATGTTCATAGCAGCACTATTTGTAATAGCCAGAACCTGGAAACAACCCAGGTGCCCCTCAATAGAAGAATGGATAAAGAAGGTGTGGCACATATACACTTTAGAGTTCTACTCAGCAGTGAAAAGCAATGGCATCTTGAATTTTGCAGGCAAATGGATGGAAATAGAAAACACTTTACTGAGTGAGATAACCCAGACCCAAAAAGAGGAATATGGTATGTACTCACTCATTAGTGGATTCTAGCCATAAACAAAGGACATTGAGCCTATAGTTCGTGATCCTAGAAAAGCTAATTAAGAAGGTGAACCCAAAGAAAAACATGTATGTATCCTCCTGGATATTGGAAGTAGACAAGATCACTGGCCAAAAGTTGGGAGCAGGGGGTTGGGGTGGGTTGGGGGGAAGGGGATATAGGGAGAGAGAAGGGAGAAGGGGAGGATTGGGGAGAGCTTGGGGGAATGGGATGGTTGAGATGGAGGAAGGGTGGATATGGGAGCAGCGAAGAAGATATCTTAACTAAGGGAGCCATTTTAGGATTGCAAGAGACTTGGCTCTAGAGGGGTTCCCAGGTGTCCAAGGGGATTTCCCCAGCTAGGTTCATGGCAGAAGAGGAGAGGGTGCCTGAACTGGCCTTCTCCCATAGCCACACTGATGAATATCTTGCAAATCACCATAGAACCTTCATCTGGCGATGGATGGAGATAGAGACAGAGACCCACATTGGAGCACTGGACTGAGCTTCCAAGGCCCAGATGAAGAGCAGAAGGAGGGAGAACATGAGCAAGAAAGTCAGGACCGCGAGGGGTGCGTCCACCCATGGAGGTGGTGATCTAATGGGAGCTCACCAAGGCCACCTGGACTGGGACTGAACGAGCATGTGATCAAACCGGACTCTCTGAATATGGCTGACAATGAGGGCTGACTGAGAAGCCAATGATAATGACACCAGATTTTGATTCTACTGCATGTACTGACTTTTTGGGAGCCTAGTCTGTTTGGATGCATACCTTCCTAGACCTGGATGGAAGGGGAGGTCTTGGACTTCTCACAGGCAGGACACCCTGACTTCTCTTAGGATTGGAGAGTGAGGGGAAGGGGGAGTGAGGGGAGTGGGAGGGAAATGGGAGGATGGGAGGAGGTGGAGATTTTTAATAAATAAATAAATTAAATTTAAAAAAGAAAAAAAACTAGCTTCTTACTGCAAATTTGGAATCATGAGTTCTATGCGTAAGTTTTTCTCCACATGGATCTCCCAAACACATTGTATGTCTGTTGGATAGTTTTCTGGGTATCCTGGACTGGAAAATGAGCCAGAGAGACTGGAAATGACCCCTCCACAAGAGTTGCTTCCTCCTAGAACACGAAAAAGGATGTCAGGTTGCAGCCACATGGTGTCATTGAGTGATCTTTGGAATGACCAGCTCATAGTCAGCGTGGTCAAGACAGAAAGTGTGGTCAGGTGGCAGCTGGCCTGGGTAAGCTGCTGCTTAGTTTAGCATGTCTTAGGAAGTCATTTGATCTAATCCCAATGACTCAAAAGCATCACTGTGTAAGAATTCCCATCTTTCCTTCTGCTTCCATCATCTGCAAGGAGATATCATACATCCTCTCTGCTTACTGCATCTCTCCTTTCTGAAAAGGAATGAACTTTTGTTTTCTGGGAGAAGAGTGAGGCTCTACATACACAATGAGAGTCTGGGAGGAAGGCTGAGAGATAGGCTGTCTGCCGGGTGTGAGAGGGTTAACGTTGAGGATGTTTGTGGAGTAAGAGACTACAGAATAACGGTGGATTCTGATGAAGCAGGGAGCAGAAGGGACGTTGGGCGGAGTTTGGAGCTTATGACTGGGACCTTGTCTCAGTACACTGTCTTCACTTTGCTGGATGTTTCCCTGCAACTGTTTGTTTGTTTGTTCCCTGTAACTCAGTGTATTCAGACTGGAACTTGAATATTTGGGGATTTATAAAAGTTAAACAAGAAAACAAAAATCTAGTTCTTCCTTCATCATCATCATCTTCGTTTTAGCATGAATAGATACAGCTCTACACAGGTATACGAGGCAGAATACTGTCTAAAGCAGTAGATAACTTAAATTATCAGGTTACTTTGGAGGGCCTTGACAACACAATGCACTTCATTGATCTACACCTATTATTGAGTTTCTCAGTTTCCCTTCCTTTCACCTCCATGACCATCTTGTAATCCTCCCAGGGTCCCACAGGTTCCTAATCTTGTCTAAGATGGATGCTGGGCGCATGCTCCCAGAAACCCTACATTTCTGTCGCTAACCACATTCTGGGGTGGGTGAAAGCTGGGATCAAATGCAGGGTGTTGTGCAAGTGCTCACTACCACAGAACCAATTCCCCAGTCTCTTGTGGTGACAATGTCTCACGAGACAGCCAAGGGTGGCCTTGAACTGAAAAACCCTCCTGTCTGTAACCCTCAAGTGTGATGACAGGTGTCACTAACACTTGCGTACTCCATTCGTCACATCTATAGGTTACAACAGAGCCAAGACACACTTGTGGCAAGAGAGGAAAACCAGGTGTCTACGAGCATCCTCTAGAATGTGCCTAAATAAGACAGGCTGAGTCGGGGTCCGATGGATTGTAGAACTATGTTCTGCCATCGTGTTGACCTCATATCTACTTTGTCTTTGGAAGACCCACAGCCATCTTTTCTCACGTGGTCCTCCTAATAAGCAGTCAGCATTTACAGAGTGGCAGCAGAGGAGTAAGCCCCTCACCCGCATATGCCAGGGGCTCTTTTGTGCTACACCCATGGACATTGCCTGGAATCTGCTGACATGGAGTTAACCATTTCAAGCAAAGAAGTGACTACCTGTTGTTGGATCCCGAGAAGCTGGAGGAGGACCTGGAAGGGGAAAGGAAGACAAAAATGACATCCAGGGGGAAATCTTTTGTCTCATTTACAATTTAGTGCGTGATGAAAGGTTTCTTTGGAGACACCAATGTATGTGGTGCAGACTTAGAAAAGTCTGAAGCTGCTGCGTGAACATTCTCTATGATTCTATGGTTGATCAAAACCAGCCAATACTTGGACACACCTCCTACCACCATCAAGCTCCCTCCCTGGAACCCGAGTGGACTCCACAACTGCTTTGAAGAATAGGATATAGCAGAAGCTACGCAATGTCTTAAGGGACTATTGGTAGCTACATCCTGCTCAGAGAGCGCTGCTTACTGAGCCTCACACCGTCTTACTAAAGAGACTAATGTAGAGGCTCTGAGACTTCCTGGAAGGGAAGAGGACCCATCTTCCCAGCTGCACCCACAAAGGCACAAATCGTGTAAGCAAAGATATCTTGAGCTCTCCAAACCAGCATTCAGGTAAATGACATGGAGACCCCAGCTTGATGCTTTGAGGAGAATAAGAACCCCCAAGTTGATCCCTGCTCCAGTTCCTGACCCACAAAACCATGGCATGTATTTAAATGTAACTTTTTAAAAATGTTAAATTTGGGGACAACAATGGAAAACCGGGTGGCTCTTTCTTCCTTTCTTTATCACTCATACAATTTACATGAAGTGAGCAATCTACAGACAAGCCCTTGTTTGAATAACTACTGTTGGAGTTGGGGATTTAGCTTGATGGTAGAGTGTTTGCCTAGCAAGTACAAGGGCCTGGGTTCAGTCCTCCAGTCTGAGAAATTTAAAAAAAAAAAAACACTATACTTGACCTTAACCATTGCCTTTTTGCTTTAAACAGCACTGCTCTCACTCACGACCCCAACACATAAGCTGGCCATGCCTCGGGATACCCAGCATGCATCAAGATCTCCTCCAGGTAAATGCCATGAGAGGTACTTCTGTCAATGACCTGTGGCTTATGTCCGCAGCTGAGGGGGACATTCCAGGTACATTCAAAGGGTAAGTCCCAGTCTTCCTTCAAGCTAAATATTACAAGATGTCTGACCACTCTGCTGGAGAGACATTGTGAAGAGGTCCTGGGCACACAGGAACAGAAGGAGGACCCATTCTTAAAGCTATCCCCAGTAGAATTACTGTGGGCAGGCTTTGGATCTCCCTTATCCTCAACCATGGGGAGCAAATAATTAGCATATCAGAGGCCCTTGTATCATATCTACCAATGCTTTGGGCAGATGTTGCAATGAATAAAAGGTATGTTTTTGTTCACTTCCACTGTCATTCCAAAATTTATAGTTATTCACTAGTCTGTGTTTTCTAATATCTGATTGTGTGTGTGTGTGTGTGTATGTGTGTGTGTATAAAACGGTGTAAAAACTTGGTTCTCTGTTAACCTTCTTAATGGCCAAAATTGTTTCATCTTCCTTAAATCTTTCTTCTGAAAAGATAACGTGTGTGTGTGTGTGTGTGTGTGTGTGCGTGTGCACGTGTGCATGCGTGTGTGTGTGTGTGTGTGTGTTTTAAAAAATTGTCTTGTTGATGAGAAGTAGCCTGAGCAAACTGTCTCCCCAACTTTGCTATTGCTTTGTCTGATCTGGGTGCAAACTGGGACAAAGTTGGTATGACAAATGAGATTGGAGGTCAAGTGCACTGGCCGTTGGCCCAAATCCCCTGGCTATCCAAGAGTTCCCTGCTGACTTCCTAGGTGTCTGTTTATCTGGAAAATGTAATTAATCAAAATATCTTCCTAAGGGAAATTAAAGGAGTTGGAGGGAGTCCCTGACTTATAAAGATTTGACCTATGGATTTTCATGCAGGAGAACCTGTCCTTCAAATCTTGAATTTGGATCTTTTCCTGGGGTCATATATGGGGATGATTCTCCCTTGAGATGCTGGACCATACCAGTGAACACCCAGGCAAGCGCAGATAGTGAGGATATGAAGCAGGTGCTCTCAGCGTGCTGTTGCTGAGCCAGGAAGTTCAATAGCTTATGTGTATGAAATGTACTCTTTGACATGTGATGTTTTTACAGTGGGTTTTCTGGGACACAGCCCCATCATGAGCTGAGCAATGTACATGTGTGAAGAGCTCATAGAAATGCCTGACTCTAGACAATGAGGGATGTGTCCACCCACAGAGATGGTGGGACTGATCTAATGGGAGCTCACCAAGGCCAGCTGAACTGGGAGTGATGGAGCATGTGATCAAACTGGACCCTCTGAATGTGGTTGGCAAGGAAGGCTGACTGAGAAGCCAAAGACAATGGCACTGGGTTTTGATTCTACCGCATGGACTGACTTTGTGGGAGTCTGGTTTGTTTGGATGCTCACCTTTATAGACCTGGATGGAGGGGGGAGGTCCTTGGACTTCCCACGGGGCAGGGAACCCTGACTGCTCTTAGGACTAGAGAGGGAGAGGGAGGTGGGAAGGAGGTGGAAATTTTTAATAAATAAATAAATAAATAAATAAATAAAAATGCCTAACTCTTAACATTAAAAAAAATATTTCGGACAGTTATCATGGTTTCTCTTCCTGGATGGGAAGTTCCTTCAACTAGGAGGGCACTGGACATACCTGGTGGCATAGGTGGAGGGGGGCCATCTGAATCTGTACACACAAAGAAAAGCAACAGGTCACTCTCTTTGATGAATTCAAAGGGGGAAATGGCAAGAAGTGGATAGTGAGTAAAAGGGTCAGGCTCATGACCATTCTGGGTGCAGAAAGCAGCTACTAAAATGGTCAGTTGGGGTGGTGGTGCAGGCCTTTAATCCCAGCACTCAGGAGGCAGAGGCAGGCAGATCTCTGTGCGTTCAAGTCCAGCCTGGTCTACAAGACCTAGTTCCAGGACAGGCTCCAAGGCTACAGAGAAACCCTGTCTTGAAAAAACAAACCAAACCAAACCAAAACAAAACAAATACCAATTGGCCACTCCCATCTAGGGAAATCCTTTGCTTAGAGAACTTAGCACAGGCATTGGGTCAGCTGTGTTTCATGGTAGACAGTGTTAGCTTATTTGTGGTACTCTTATGCAGAGTTCCTGGGACTCTTGTTAAAGTGTGGACTCCCAAGCTCCTTTCCAAATCTACTCAGCCAAAATTTCTTGGGAGAGGTGCCCTGAAATCTTTACTGTAATGCCCCAGGGAGATGCCTGTAGATATCATGGACTTCCTACATGCCACCATGTGCCACTCATGACCAGATAGGTGTCTGACCCAGGACCCAGACATGAAGGGCTGCTTAAATAATAAAATGAGGGACTGGAGAGATGGCTCAGCGGCTAAGAGCATTGCCTGCTCTTCCAAAGGTCCTGAGTTCAATTCCCAGCAACCACATGGTGGCTCACAACCATCTGTAATGGGATCTAATGCCCTCTTCTGGCCTCCAGGTATACAAGCAGACAGAATATTGTATACATAATAAATAAACAAATAAATATTTTTTTAAATAAAGAATCAAATGAATGAATGATGAATGGAAAATGCCACCCAGCAAAGAGAGTTTCAAAATGTCTTCAGATGCACAGGAATAAGATGAATACCTGAGCAAATAACACCAGCATCTTCATGGTGGCCACAGTTGTGTTCTGACCATCCTGAATGTGGACACTGGCCAAGGTAATGCTCCATCCCAGAGCACTGAAGGTTGTCCAGGAAGATGTCTCCTGAGCCTGGGCCAAAGTAGGCCTCACCGAGACTAGAAACAGCCTGACCACACTCTAGCTGGCGGCACACAACCTCAGCTTCATTTGAACCCCACAAGTCATCACACACAGTGCCCCAGACTCCCTGGTGAAGGACCTCCACTCGTCCTGAGCACCGGCTGGAGCCACCCACCAAGCGAACTTCTGGCCAGTCTCCTGTAGACAGAGATGTGGTGTGAGTCTTCACCCCAATGCCCTCACCTGGAGTCCAGCAGTACCAGCCTTAGAGGATGGTTAGGATGGGTCTCAGGCATTGATCCTTATGTTTACCCTTGGTTTCTGAGTTGCAGTTTGTAGGGAATTGCAACAAATTTTGTTTCAACAGAGTATTTTGTTTCCCATATTATCCACTGATGGTACAGACATAGACCCTCTGGGAGCTTCAGTCTACTCACTAGTAAAATACATACATCAGTATATTGTATTATTCTACACTATGATAATACAACAAAGAGGAAGGACAGGATATGAGAAGAAATGACAGAGAGAAAGATTCTGGGAGAGAACTCTTCAAAACATTAGAAGGACTTGGTCAGGAAGGTACTTTGGACCAGAGAGAAGAGCACAGGCAAGAAGCCTAAGGAACTATGTCACTTCTGCATGTATCTTTTCTCCTGGTGCTATGACAGTGATGAAAATGAGCAAATATATAGCCCATTTGTCATGTAATATGTGAATGAATGCTTTTGCAAAGGGTATGCAAAAACATAATGTGATGGATACACATATGAACACACATACATACACACACAACACATCAGAAAAGTCATCCACCACAATCAAGTAGGCTTCACCCCAGAGATGAAAATATCATATAACATGAAAATCTGTCAATGTAATCCACCATATAAACAAACTGAAAGAAAAAAAGACACATATCTCATTAGATACTGAAAAAGCCTTTGACAAAATTCAATACCCCTTCATCATAAAAGTCTTGGAGAGAGTAAGGATACAAGGAACATGCTTAAACATAATAAAGGCAATATACAGCAAACCAACAGCCAACATCAAACTAAATGAAGAGAAACTCAAAGTGATCCCACTGAAATCAGGAACAAGACAAGGTTGTCCACTCTCCCCATATCTATTCAATATAGTAGTTGAAGTTTTAGCTAGAGCAATAAGACAACAAAAGGATAGAAATAAGAAAAGGAGTCAAACTCTCACTGTTTGCAGGCAATATGATAGTATACTTAAGTGGCCCCCCAAAATACTGCCAGTTAACTCCTACAACTCATAAACACCTTCAGTAATGTAGCAGGATACAAGATTAACTCAAAAACTCAGCAGCCCTTCTGTACACAGATGATAAAAGGGCTGGGGAAGAAATCAGAGAATCAACACCCTTCACAATAGTGGCAAATAGCATAAAATATCTCAGAGTAACTCTAACCAAACAAGTGGAAGACTTGTATGACAAGAACTTTAAATCTTTAAAGAGAGAAATCAAAGAAGACACCGGAAAATGTAAAGATCTCCCATGTTCTTGGGTAGGCAGAATTAACATAGTAAAAATGGCAAACTTATCAAAAACAATCTACAGATTCAATGCAATGCCCATCAAAATCACAGCAAGATTATTTACAGACTTCAAAAGAACAATACTCAACATTATATGGAAAGACAAAAAACTCAGGATATCCAAAACAATACTGTACAACAAAAGAACATCTGGAGGCATTACAATCCCTGACTTCAAACTCTTGCTATAGAGCTACAGTAATGAAAACAGCCTGGTATTGCCATAAAAATAGACAGGAGGACCAATGGAATAGAATCGATGGCCCAGATATCAATCCACACACCTACGACACCTGATTTTAGACAAAGAATCTAAATATATAAAATGAAGAAAGCATATTCAACAAATGGTGCTGTCATAACTCGATATCAACACATAGAAGAATAAAAATAGATCCATATTTATCATCATGCACAAAACTCAAGTTCACATGGATTAAAGACCTCAACATAAAGCCAACCACACTGAACCTCATAGAAGAGAAAGTGGGAAGTACACTTGAATGCATTGGCACAGGAGACCACTTCCTAAATATAATCCCAGTAGCAAAGACACTGAGAGAAACAATTAATAAATGGGACCTCCTGAAACTGAGACCCTTCTGTAAAACAAAGGACATGATCAACAAGACAAAACGGCAGCCTACAGAATAGGAAAAGATCTTCACCAACCCCACAATAGACAGAGGTCTGATCTCCAAAATATACAAAGAACTCAAGAAATTTGTAATCAAAAGAACAAATAATCCAATAAAAAAATAGGGTCCAAACCTAAACAGAGAATTATCAACAGAGGAATCTAAAATGGCTGAAAGACACTTAAGGAAATGTTCAACATCCTTAGCCATCAGAGAAATGCAAATCAAATCAACTCTGAGATTCCATCTTATACCAGTAAGAAGGCCAAAACATCAAAACCACTGATGACAGCTTATGCTGGAGAGGTTGTGGAGCAGGGAGAACACTCCTCCACTGCTGGTGGGAGTGCAAACTTGCACAGCCATTTTGGAAAACAATATGGCAATTTTCTCAGAAAACTAGAAAACAATCTACGTCAAGACTCAGCAATATGGCTGTTGGGTATATACCCAAAAGATAATTAACCATATAACAAGAACATTTGCTCAACTACATTCATAGCAGCATTGTTTGTCATAGCCAGAACCTGGAAACAACCTAGATGCCCTTCAGCCAAAGAGCAGATAAGGAAAATGTATACATTTACACAACGGAGTACCACATCTTTAAATTTATGACATCTTTAAATTTTCAGGCAAATTGATCAATCTAGAAAAAAATCATACTGAGTGAGGTAACCCAGACCCAGAAAGATAAATATAATATGTATTTACTCATAAGTGACTTTTAGACATAAGCAAGGAAAAAACAGCCTACAGCCCACAACCCCAGAGAAACTAGACAACAAAGAGGACCCAATAGAGACATACACGAATCGACATAGGAAGTTGAAGAAGAAAAGATCTCCTGAGTAAATTGGAAGCATGGGGGTCATGGGAGAGGGTGAAAGAGAAGAAGGGAGGAAGGGAAGGGAGTGGAGAAAAATGGATAGTTCAATAAAAACAATAAAGAATAAAAAAATCCTAGTTGCATTCTGTAACAGTTTTTGTAGTTTGAAAAATAAGTGAACTCAGAGGTGAAAGGTCAAACAGCACAGGATAAAGTCAAGGGCAGCCAATATTTAACTGTCCCCATTAAAGGCACCACTGACCTGGAACATCCAACAGAGGTTTTTCAGCATCTGTATGTAAGAAAGACAAATAGGTCAACATTTGGAGGAACTCCAGGCTTTCATAACAGAAGAGGAGGCTTAAGTAGACTCTCATACAAATTTACTAATATATTGTTCATTTCTTTAAAGCACATGGTGCCAGAATAACCAAATTTATCAATAGGTCTGCAATACACTTCTCTGTGGGGAGTTAGTTTGTTAAAGCAATTTGAGATGACAGATGTGAAAGACTGGGGTCTGAAGAGTGTCTGCTTCCAGGATCCTGAGTATTTACTGGTGGAACATAGACATTAGTGCAATGTATTACTCCCACAAGGGCTGCTTTGTGAACTGCACCCCCATTCTGACGACAGCAACTAATTCTTTCAAGTCACCTCTGGGATTGACACTGTTTGCTTAAAGGCAGCATGTTGGCAGGCAGGGCTATCAGTTGACATCCCAGAGGGAACCTATTTACTCACAATTATGTGTTGGTACATGTGTAAATCAGGGCATTTAAAAAATGCCACAAGCAATTAAAATTAGTCAAACATGCACATATGCATGCATGCACATATACACAAACACATGCACACGCATGCACACATGCACATGAGCATACACATACGCACATGTGCACACAGACACACACAGAGAATTTCTGACTAAGGAGAATGATGGTACTAAGCCAGAGTTTGGTCAAAAACATCTTTGCTGCAAGAGAGCAGGCGGTCCCCTAGTTCCCTAAGTGAAGAGAATGGGACTCTGAAAACTTAGACATTGCACAGATGCAGTCTGGAAGTTCACTGCGGCTCTGAGAGCCAGCCCCATGCTGCCCTGGCCTCCTGACAGCTGGCTGCCTCCTTTAATAAACACTATTATTTCAACTCCCAAGCCCTTCCTGTATTCAGACACAGTCTCTGCAAGTTTCAGCAAAGCACACACTGCTCACGATTACTACCTGAGAAGAAAATTAGTCAGCATACCTGAGCAGATGACACCAGCATCCTCATGGTGGCCACAGTTGTGGTCTCTCCAGTCCGAATGGGCACACTGGCCCAGGAAGTGCTCCATCCCAGCACACTGGAAGTTGTCTAGGAAAATATCTCCTGAACCAGGGCCAAAGTAGGCCTTGCCAAGGGCAGACACACCCTTTCCGCACCCCAGCTGTCTGCAGACGACCTCAGCTTCATTCAGGTCCCACAGGTCATCACACACAGTGCCCCAGACTCCCTGGTAGAGGATCTCCACACGCCCTGAGCACCGATTGGAGCCACCCACCAGCCGCAGCTCTGGCCAGTTCCCTGCAGACAGAGACCTGGTAACTGCGGTCATCTGGGAGCATGACATCTTTCATGAGATGGTTGAGCTGCCCTCTCCTGTACACTATTAGATAAAGAAAACCTACTAGAGCCAACCCTAGCTGGGGTGTGATAAACACGAAGACTGTCAATAGCATCTGGCTCAGACAACATCCACTAATTGCTGTCTGCTATGTGAGAAGCATGTACCAAACTGTTTGGCCTAAATACAGAAGAATATGAGACTTGTGCAAAACTTGGTGATTTCTGTGAGATGCTTTCAAGTGTCACTTTTATGGTAGCTCAAGGTTATGCAGCCGAGTGTTGGCATGCCAACCTTATCTGTGAAGGAACTGAATGTAGAAAATTCAAATATTCAAGACCACCCCCAACCCCTGCACCCCACTTCAGAAGTGCCCTTTTTCTCTGTTCTTCTAGTTCATGGCCTGTTGGATGACTCTGAGCTTCTGTCTATTTTAGAAAAGTCAATCAGTGGTTTATATGGGAGGTAAGCTGAACTGTACCTGGGTCAGGCTTGGGAAGAAGTGAGAGACTCCCACTGGAAGTCTTGGTAGACCGTGCAGGATTGGAGAGTTCTGAAGGGCACAAAAGCAAAACCAAACAACAATAACAACAACAAAACAATCTGCTGTTTCAGAATGTGAGAATCAGAATAGTCTAGGGGTTTGGAGTGGGCTTACATCCTAGGGTCAAGTCAATTGGTCCATTTGCAAATACATGAACTGTGGGTAGCTCAGTATAGTACCCATGTATGAAGCAGGTACAGACATGGGTGTTGAGAAAAAAAGCATTTGGTACTAAAATGGGCACATTCTGGGACTTACTTGGTCTTTCCGTTACCATCTTGGAAGCTGCTGTGGGGATGGCTGTGAAGACAAGATGAGATCTTGAAGGGAGGATTTAGGAAGCCAACAGCAGGTCCTCAGATCAGTCTTCATTAAATACCCAGATCCACACTGATTCTTTCATTGTTGCTTATGTAATAAGGAATGTCCTAAGGCAGATTCTCTCTTCACAGGGATCTTATGTTGTTCAGAAATAAGGAAGCCAACTGACATGACCATACCCCTCTGTCTCCTCACCAAAAATATGACTGCATAATTTGTGCTTACATGCAAACATCCATACCGCATGTCTTTCTGGGAGGAACCCCCACCTTTACTTTCTTCTTGTGATGGCTAGTCTTAATTTCAACTTAATTTTCCTTATGAAGATATTTCTACCTCCTCAGTTAGTTTTATTTCTAAATATTTTATTTTTTAGAAGCTATTATGAATGGGAGTGTTTCCATGATCTCTCTCTCAGTATGTTTGTTATTGGTATGTAGAAAGTATATATCTGGTTTCCATAAGTTGATTTTGTATGCGTCACTTCACTAAAATTCTTGATCACTTCTAGAAGTTTTCTGTTGGCATGTTTTGGATCTCATGTTTGATGTCATCTGCAAGTAGGGATAATTGACCTCTTTTTTTCTCATTTGTATAATTATAATTCCCTTTTCTTGTCATATTGCTTGAGCTAGTGCTTCAAGAAATGGGGGATAGTGGACAGCCCTTTCTCATTCCAGATTTTAATGGAATTGCTTTAAGATTTTCCCCATTTCGGATGATTTGGCTGTGAGTTTGTCATCTATAGTCTTTATTATGATAAGGTAGGCTCCTTTCAGTTTTACTGCCTCTGGGACTTTTATCACAAGGGCATGCTAAATTGTGTCAAATGTCTTTCCTGCATCTATTGAGAAGGTCATGTAAATTTTGTTTCTAAGACCATTTATATGATTACATTTATAACTGACTTTCATGTCCTGAACCATCCTGTACCTCTAGAGCAAAACCAACTTTATCATGGTGGACATGTGCCCTTTTCAGTTTGCTAGTATTTCATGAAGGATCTTTACATTTATTTTCACTGGGGATACTGGCCTGTAGTTTTCTTTTTTGCTATGCTCTTTCCTGGTTTCATTATTAGAGTAACACTAATGTTATGGAATATTATTTTAAGGTGTACTACATTTGTTTATGCTGTGGAACATTTGTTTAATTATGCAAGGATGTGTTGCATTCCTTTATGTTGCATTTGTTCAACTCTGCGAAGCTGTGTTATTTTGCCTGTCCAAAAAAAAAACCTGATTGGTCTAATAAAAAGCTGAACAGCCAATAGGTAGGCAGGAGAAAGGATGGGCGGGGATGTCAGGCAGAGAGAATAAAAAAGGAGGAGATATTAGGGAAGAAAAGATCGAAGAGCAGGATAAGGAGGAGGACTCCAGGAGGCCAGCCAGTCACACAACCACACAGCAAGCCATGGAGTATCGAGTAACGACAGGTTTACAGAAATTGAGAAAGGGAAAAGCACAGAGACAGAAAAGGTAGATGGAATAATTTAAGAAAAGTGGGCTAGAAACAAGCCAGGCTATGGTTTAGAATTTATAAGTAATAAGTCTCCGTGTATGTATTTATTAGGGAGCTAAGTGGCATCCCCCCAAAGAGCCAAAAGAACAAAAAAGAAAAAGCAACCAACCACATACTGACTTCATAGAAGAATTTCTCAGGGTGATCTTTCTGTTTCTGGTTTACTGAATAAAATATATCTCTAATTTTAAAAGGCCCATAAGAAATATGGAAATTGAAACAGTAATTTTAAAAAAGCCCTCAAAACAGTTCCCAGATTCCCAGAGGGCTTCTACAAAACTGTGTAAGGAGATCTATTTTATTTAGTAAACTAGTGGTGTGCTTAGGAGGCAGAGGCAGGCGGATCTCTGTGAGCTTGAGGCCATCCTGGTCTACTAAGCGGGTTCCAGGGCAGCTAGGGATACATAGTAAGACTCTGTCTTAGAAAAAAAAAAGTACCAGGGGTAGTGGCAGAGGAAGAAACATGAGCTAAACATGATGATGAGCAATGACAAGAGAGTTGACTCACTGATCAGATATGGCATCTTCGATGTCATCTCTGCAAAAACAAGAAAGCCATGGTCAGAAGTTGTTGGATGCCAGTTACGGAGATTTATTTGACCCGTTCTTTGGTATCATCGCCTATGTCATACAGTATGTATCGCCAATAATCTCAGTGAATTAGCCTGGCACTTACTAAAGACCCTGGAGGCGTTCTTAGCATCGTCTTAGACAAACAGGAGACCTGCCTGGTATTTCTAGGTAGAGAGTAGTGCAGAACCCCAGGTAATCAATTACTGACCCTCTGAGGCCTCAGTTTCTCCCTGTGTGAAAAGGATGATCCACGCGTTTGTGTAAGCATAACACATGCAAGGAGCTTAGAATGCTTGCAAATGAATAATCAGTAATCGTCAGCTCACTATTTTGACTGATCTTGCTAACTTGTGTACACTGTGCTTTAACAGAGACCCTCAGCTTAGCTTCTGCCTTCCCAGCATGCACTGCATCCCATTTCCAGCACTGATCTCAGTTCTCAAGTCCTCTTGCTGTTTCTCTACGAAGGGGCTATGCAATGTCACAGGCAAATCCAAAATTGATCTCCCCTGATGTTCACTTTGGCATTTGCAGCCTATAGTGCTCCTTTCTTTTCCAATGCCCCTTTTGGATATGTATCTATGTGTCCATGTAGCACATTCTAGTACACACACTATTTTATGGGTCTTGATTTAGTATATTCTAGTTACTTTCTGATTGTGTCTGGTATATTAGTCTTGAATTCCTTATAGGTTGTGTATGAGTCTGATAGATGACCTAGAGGGAACATATTTCCTTCCTCTGTAGGAACACCCATTCGGGACTACAGTCAGAGTATTACCAGGAATGACTCCTTAGGGACTCAGTTTGTGTTGTGTGAAGCTTCGCTACAGATTCCCCATCAGCCAAGTGGTTGTTGAAGGTCACAGAGCCAATGATGGCACATTGGCAAAAAACTCAGAGCTCTGACTCCATGCCATCTGCTTACCTTTGGTTTCAAAATAATAATAAGCCATGAAATTTTTCCCGATGTTGTTCATGCCTCGGAAGTACACAAGGGTCATTGAGCTGGAGTGGGAGGCAAAGGTCATATGGAACCCACTGCAAGGTTTCCCCAGGGACTCCGTGGAAGATGGAGGGCCATCCAGGATTTCAAAATATTCGTTGGTGCAGTCAAGGCTGGGGGAGCAAATATCATGAATGGCTCTTAATCTCCTCATCAGAAAGTGGGGAGGTGCTGTGTGAGCCCTGCTTTATTATCGGGGTGACAATGCAGGGGACAAGCTCAAACCCTGTCTGTTATGCAGACACTGTACAATCCTTTTATCCTGTATTTTCCTAAATAAATACTCTCTGAAAGAAATGGGATTTTTAGCTGATGGAAAAAAGAATATTGACTCTAGTGGACTCCCTGTTGAGGATTGGGAGCTGCTGTGAGCACAGGAGACTTTACAGTCTTATTCAATAGCTAGCTCATCAAGGTCATTTCACTATGGGATGCTTGAGAGGAAGGGTCTAAAATGAGGGATTTTAGGGTTTGGTTGTTCATTGGGCTGGTAACAGAATATAACTCCAGTTTCAAATACACTCCAGTCCCTAAAAGATAAGTTTTGACAGCTAGCCTATCTAGAGGAACGTGGGCTACAGATATGCCCCACGGGCTTTGTGGAAGCCGTCTGGCTTTGTCAGCTGCTGTCTTTCACTGTGAACTTCTGTGTGGCTGTCACCAGTGCTAGAAGCAGACCATGTCCACATCATCAGTCCACAGCCATCTATCCCAAACTATCTTTAAATTAAGCACAATTCAAGAATCCTAAATGATTTGATGTTTCCTTGTGGTTCATTTAAATATCATGCTAATCTGCGAATGACTTCATTTTCATGTATTTATAATATTAAAACCTGAAATTTCCTCAGATGTTCTATCCTTCCCCAGATAGTCAGAACACATGAGATATCCGTGCATGTGTGTGAGCCCCTCTCTCTCTGTCTCTCCTAGCCAAAGCATGGATAGTAAATTTCTTTTCAATTAAAAATTCATGGAAGTATGAATATGATCAAAATGTATTGTTACATGTATGAATTCTCAAAAAGTATACGAAATATTACACAAAAAAGTAAAGCTGCATGTCTTGGAAAAATTCACAAACATAAAGAAAGCAATCATATTTCTTTATACGTATAATGAAAGTATGAAAAACAATATACTTCATAACCATTTCAACAGCAGCAAAACGAAAGCAATATGTACAAGTGTGTATACAAAGAGGCAGTATAAAATCTCACATGCTACCTAGGGCGACCTGAAGCCATGTCACATGTATTGCTGGTGGGAAGATGAACTGACAGTCATTCTGGGAAAGTCTCTCTGTACTAAGAAGCTAACTGTGTACTTCCCATGAAATGTAGTGATCACATTCTTGGGCATTCGTCCCTGACAAATGAACTTAGATTGATGCAAAAATCTTCCCTGAATGTTCCAAGAAGTTTTATTTGCAATCTTTGAAGACTGATAACAAGCCAGAAGTTCCTCAGAGGAGAAAGGATTAACCGACACTGACTCAGTCATATTAACAAAACCCTTTCCACAGTGAAGAGCATCAGTCCCTAAGTACCACGGCAATGTGAATGGATCTTAGGGGCACTGTGCTGAGTGAACCCCTACCAAACTATAAGCCATATGACTCCTCCACAGAACATCCTTGAAAGGACAACATGTAGAGCTGAAAACAGATCACAGTTAAGGGACAGAGATGGGGTAATCTGGGAAAATAAAAGACGAAAGGGTAGTTCCTTCGTGGAATGTGCCTGGAATGGAACCGTGGTTTTGTGCAGCCATTCACAGAACTGAACTGTGTGGAGCATTCCAGCCCCATCCTCACACAAATAACTGCATGGAAAAATCTGGGGAACTAAGTATGGGTTTTGGTTCAGTTAACATTAACACCAATATTAATTTGCTCATTTTGATAATGTTCTTCCACTGGGCGATGCTTCAGAGGGGTACACAGGAATTACTTTTGCAATCTCCTCTGTGTTCATAATTATTTTAAAATAAAAAGCTCAAAATGCATAAAGGACTCTTTTGAATATGAGGATCATTATAGGGATGAACGGTTAGAAGAGTGCTATACTTACATCGCATGCATCACTTACTCAAGAGATGGGAACGCCAGCCTTATACGTTCAGAGGGATTGGCCCTGATTTCCCACACACAGGTTATGTTGTCATGCATTTCATTCATTGGGGGGTTCTTGATTTTTCCAGGTGCTTTGGTAATAACACCACCACAGCGAGACCTTTCTAAAAGAAGAAAGAAACATGACAGCAAAACCGTACAAGACCACACCAGTCAACATGCAACACAGGCGGAAGAAAGGTTCACAAGGTCCCACCCCCAGCTGAAGGGCAGCAGGCAGTCAAGGGCTCCTGAGGGAGCATCATTATTTACTGATGAGGCCCCTGATAGGTTGCTCTTCTCAACTGATCAGCCCTAAACCCTTGTACAGATGAGCAATACTAACTGGACCAGATAGGTAGAGATACAGATAGATGGTGGATAGGAAGATAGATAGATAGATAGATAGATAGATAGATAGATAGATAGATAGATAGATAGATAATAGATAGGTGATAGACAGATAGGGATATGGCACAGATTTGAGAGGTGGGTTTGGGGATCAAGGGAGGAGTTAGAAGGGTGAGGGTGGGGTGAATTTAAGGCAACTTTTCTATACTCACTGTATGAACTTCTAAGAAAGGAACCTTTTGCAATCATTGTTCAGTTTACTACTTTTATAATTTACACCTTTTCCAAAAAGAGATTTTGCTGCTCAGCACTTGGTGGGTGTGTCTTAGGATTATTAAAGTGATAAATTGGTCTAAAGTAGCTTCCATACTTAAGCTATTGGCATAGATGTGTCTGAGTTTGAAACACTTCTCATCTCTATGGAAACTTTTAGTTCTCTGCTAAGAAGACACACATGGATCAGATCTTTCTCTCTCGTTATTCCTTAGCCGTGGGTTCCATTACTTTTGTCAGCCATGTCTGCCCATGCATATCTCATGATCTCACAGAGCCAATGAGCAAAGCACTGCTTCAGTTTTGCCAGCTCAGACTGAGCTGTGTGGGACGTCCATACATGTGGTGATAAAAGCGGCTGGCCAGCCACCAACTGCCATTTCTTGAAATGATGCTATTAAACATATACTTTTAGTAGAAAAACATGGCCTGAGTCATCTACCCATCTATTAGTGATTGCGTTTTACATCCACTGTCCGCCCATCTGTGTTTTTCACCTGGTTGTCTGTTTGTCTTTTCCAACACTTAGTTCAATGGCAGTGTAACCAACTGTCTATCCTGTCAGATTTTCTGGCTGTGTGGTGACTGGCTGTACCCACCAGGTACTTTAGGCATCATCGTCATTTTAGCTTTGTATCAACAAATGGTGCTAAGTCTATGCTATGCCCTCTGGAGGGTCTAGAACCCAGGACAACAGTCAAAACTGGAAGAAGAGTGTATTATAAACAAGGTGTAGTGCAGGGGAGTGTGAGGGGAGGGCAAGGGGCAGAGAAGGCAAGGACTCTCTTCACAGCGGGCCCCTTCTGAAGTAACGACTGTGGGTCCAGACTGTAGCATCATTACACAAATGGTCATACGTCTAACCTTCACTCGTGGTGTTCTGACTGGAGAACACAAGAATTGTCACCTTTCCTTTGCTTGGAACTCCTTTGAGTGGCTGGAAATAAAATTGTATCCCTAAGTACACTGGCCTTTTCTTTGTATTCTTCACATAGAACAATTTCAATGGGGTGACCTAGACTAGGTAGGAACATTCTGGCACAGTTTCTTTGGAGAATCTTTAAGACTTGAGCATAAAAAAAGAGGATGTTGAGTTCTTACCTGAAACCATGGTTTCATCCATGACAACGAATGAGGATTCTGCCAGACACAAAAAAGAACATGTGGCCCAACAGCTGACACAGCACACCTGGCTGTATATGAGAAGATTGAGGAACTCATGGCAAACATAGTGCCTCAGGCCCTCCAGGACTGCTGAACCAGTCTCTAGAGGGATGACCTGAGTGTTGAAAGGCCGTATGGTACAATACTCAAGCAGTTCTAGCTGAAAAGATCTCTTTTAGACTTTGGTGTATTACTCTTTTGTCACACATAAAAATATGACCATTGTAAAATTAAGGGTTTAAAATAAAAACCAAAGACATGAAATTCTAGCTCCTAAAGTCTCAGTAACCCAAGGTTCTTGGGATTGGAAGCCTAGGATGTAGGAAAAAGAAGACATAGCACTTCGCGGACCAGAGTGATGACTCTCGTCAAGCCCAGGATTTTGAGTTTAATCTCAAGAGCCTGTGCACAAAAAGCTGGGCTTAGTGACACACACTTGCAATCTAGTGCCAAGGAAGCAGAGACAGTTGGCTCACTGGCCAGCAATACTAGCCTAACCACTGAGCTCTTGGACAATAAGAGTCCTTGTCTCAAAAAAATAAGGTAGATGACAGACAGTGCCTTAAGATTCCCCCCATCTCTCACACACAAACAAACATAAATACATATGTGCATGTGCACCCACATATACAATAGCACAATCATGCACACATTCAGCTTTCCTTTGACTCAGTGTTGCTAAGAGATACTTAGTCTGGTCTTAAAGATGCAGGGGCTCCTCCAGGCTCCCAATATCTCCCTTTTATCAACTCCCAACTCACATCATCCATTGCAGATTTTCCTTCTGGATCAAATCATTCCCACTTGGCAAGGTTGACAGCTAGTGGAGGATGCAACTGAAACTTTTCCAGACCTTGGGACACCCAGCTTTATTCCTAATTCACTCTCTGACTGAGTCTTATCTAAGAGCATGCCAGTAAGAGACCTCAAGGTCTGATGAAAAAGGGGGAGACTGGGCATGGGACACTCTAGGGAGGTTGAAGGATCACCAATAGTGATGGAAATTTTCTGGGGCCAGGCTGTACCAGGAACAAGGCAGAGACATGGAGTGGACACGGGAGCTGCCTCACTGGGACAGCCATTCCCTAGCTATTCCCCTAGCCATTCCCCACTTGAAGGAAGCACCTTGGCCAGATCTCACATTTCAACTGTGCCCTACCCATCCACTGGTCTCTGTCTCCATGTACCTCATAACTGACTGAGCAAAGTGTTCTATAGAAGTCTGGGGAATCAATTATCCTGTGTGTAGAATGCACAGTAGAGGAGGTGGGGGGCTGGGCCCGATGGCCTTGAAGGCACTGTCTACTCTCCTCTTGGACAATCAGGTGGTTACATGTCTTGTCTCTCTGCTGCTCCACTGCCTCAGAGAATAAGACAAACCCAGTTTCCAGCAGAACCTCTTTCCCAAGCCTCCAGCGAACCACACACATAAACATCATCTTCCCTACCTGGTTGTGTCCTCGTTACATAGTCAGCATCTACAACAGTGAGACATGAAAACAGCTGCAGTGAGACAGTGGCCCGCTGGCACGTGTTCAGTGGTTATTTTTACACATAAGGTAATAATTAGTTCATCTTCATTGTGAACATAACTGGATTTGGAACCGCCTTGGAGACACCTATGGACATGCCTACAAGGGTGTTTCCAGAAAGGTTTAGCTGAGGAGGGAAGACTACAATCTTCCGGGTGAGGGGTCCCAGGCTGAATAAAAGGGATACATGTATAAAGCACTCCCCAGTCTGGTCTGTGATGTCATATGCAATGGGACAAGCTCATTCACACTTCCATCACAATGACAGACTTTGTCCCCAAATTGGGAGTCAAAACGCATCCTTTCTTCCTTCCACTTTTTTGAATATTTTGCTACAGCACAGAGATCTGTAACTAAGATAGATGTGAAGGGTGTTCTCTTGGAAGGGCCGAGGCTAGGCTCTAAGAGGCATGTGGCTTTACCTGAACAGATGACACCAGCATCTTCAGTATGGTCACAGTTGTGGGAGAACCAGCCAATGTGGGAGCATTCCTCCAGGTGATCCTCGTGTCCCTTGCAATGTACGTTGTCAAGGAGAATCTTCCCGGAACCTTCCCCAAAGTAAGCTTCGCTCACAGCAGAGATAGCCCAGCCACACCCTAGTTGCCTGCAGATGATGTTTGCTTCTGGCAGATCCCAGAGGTCATCACACACAGTCCCCCAGACTCCCTGGTAGAAGAGTTCTACACGGCCTGCACATCTCCCAGGGTTGCCTGACAGCCGCACAGGGAGCCAGCCTCCTGGGGAAGAAAAAGGAGGCAGGGAGTAATAGTGCCTTCTCAGCCCACTGATGGCTATTGTCTACCACCTAGTCTCTCTTCTTGTTTTCCTTGCCTGCCCAAAGCAGCCTATGTAATTACCCTACTATGTCTGTTCCATAGAACCTATGGTCTTTTCCTTATTTACATCCTGTTTCAAGACAACTTCACTGTGAAGAGTCCTTTGCAGAAACAGACGTTATTCTATTTCCCTATTCTCTTTACAATGAGATGCTCCTAGCTAGAAGCTAGGCTTCTGTCCTCCCTGTTGGCATTGTGCTTGGGGTCTTTGGTTCATCCTGATTTTGAGGGCATGCAGACACAGCTTACGCCCTGGGCACCCTGGAGCATCATGTGACTAAGCACAGGTGAGCATGCTGGATGGTGAAGGACATGGAGCTGGCTGTTGTATTCACTTCAGTGGCAGCTATATTGCTTCCAGACATGTAAGGGGGCCAATGCTAGGATTGGCAGCTTCGGCTGACTTTCCAGTGAGCCACTTGCACAAGGAAATCAAAGCCACGGGCAGCAACTCTGACCTAACACAGCAGCACTGCCCAGCTAACTTCCAAACACATAAGCAATAGTTTAAAAGGGGGGAGTTATTTCATACCTCTGTGTTTTGGGGGTGGCTTTACATGGTAATAGGTAACATAAACATTTCTTTATCCAGAGTCCCTTCTAGAGAACCTGCTATGCTTGTAACCTAAGGAAGCGCTGGATCGAGGTAACATATCCTGGAAGGGAGTCTGCCTGGTCAGGATGGCAAGAGTTGTTCACATGGACTCTAGAAGAATTTGTGCACAGCTGACCTGGGTCAGACTCTATTTGGATATTTGGAATAAGAAAGAGAGCAGTATGGAATAGGGGCAGAAACTTCCCGTGTGGGTAGCAGTATGCCATACAGAAATGTAAGTTAAGAGGGAAGTTTCTTAGGGCCGTGACTGATAGCCTGGGATGAGGTTCTACACCTGTAATCTCAGTGCTTGGGAGGCTAAGGCAGGTGGGGTCTTCCCATGGAGTTTCAGGCCAGTCTGGGCTACAGAGCTAGACCTTGTTTGTTTGTTTGTTTTTTAAAAAAAGTAAAAATAGGGTCATATTGTGATTCTGTTTCTTTTTTTTTTCTTTTATTTCTTTCTGTCTTTTTTTTCTTAAATTTCCAAAGTGATTTCTAAAGCTTCTGTAGTAGTTTACACTCCCACCAACAGTGTGCCGGGCCCCCATTTGACCCCACTCATGTCAGCGTTTGCTGTCCTCTGTGTCCCCGATGATGGCCGTTCTGACTGGGGTGAGGTGGGATCTTGAAGTAGTTTTGATTGGCATTTCCCTGGTAGCTAAGGGTGGTGCCTACTTTTTGAAGTATTTGCTGGCCGCATGCATTCCTTTTTTGGAGACCGTTATGCATCTTGCTACAGTCACTTGCACATCATGTGCACTGCCCCTGAGTTCCCAATAGCTAGCAATGGAGTCAACCTAGATACACATTGACAAATGGATGCATACTATGTACTCCGTGTACATAACTGGGCATGACTCTGCTCTAAGGAAATCATAAAAATAGCGAGTAAATCAATGGAATGGGGAAATTACACCTGGTGAGGCCACCCAGGCCCCCGAAAGACAAATGTTGTATGTTCTCATTCACACACAAGGAATTCAAATCATGTGTTTTATGAGCTTATCCTTGAATTCTCATGAAATCAGGAAATTAGAAGGCCAGTTTATGGACTGATGCATACTCATCAGGGAGGGGGGAAATCGATTATAGGTGGAATGAAGGAGAGAGAGAGGATGCTGAAGTCCTAAAGGTGAAAGGAAGCACTCCCAGAGAAAGTGGCCCTAGGATATCTAAGAAAGCAGCCTAAGCGTGAACCTGATCAAGCAAGGAACCTTGATTTCTGCTTCAGGATCCATCTGGATATCCTGCCCTGACTTCCTGCAGTGATAGACCATAACCTGTAACTCGAAATAATCCCCTCCCCCGAGACTGCTTTTGGTCAGAATGTTTTTATCACCGCAACAGAAAAGAGACTAAAATGGCACGCAGCACATAGGTCTCTGTCCTCTCCCTCCTGAAAGGGACATCCTCAGGAGGAAATGCAAAACAACCAACCTGATGGTTTGTATGACTCGGGGTCTAGTCCTGGAGCACTGTTTGGTGAACCGTCAGCACCTTGGGAGTAAAGAAAATTAACATGAAGGTCTACAGCAGTGTTTGCATTGTGACCCCAAAAACATGAAATAGGAGCTAAATATTTCTGAAAAGACGAAGCAGCATTGACATCCGGGGACAATTATAGCCTCAGACCACCACAGACAGTGCCTGACCTTCAGGACTAGATTAGAGCTCATAGATTATTTGGAGACAACAGATATTTCCTAAACGGCCCTTATAGAACAGAACGATAGAGAGCGCTTGATAGAATTCATTTGATGCAACAAACATCCCATCGCCTGAATATCCCATCCTCTGCTTAAATAATCTCCGATCCTGCCATGGATACATCTCTCTGACTGTAGTTAGCATGTGCTTTACTCTCCTAGTCCAGGGAGATCTACTGTGATCCTTATGCTGCTGGATTAATAAAATGAGTTTTATAAGGGCAAGTTTATCTAATGCAAACACTGAAAAAAAAAAACGTATCAATCCAGGAGTGTGTATGTGATGATGCTGTAACCCCAGACTTTGGAGTAGGAACAGAAACAAGAACCACCAGCTCTGAGTCTGCTAGAGTGGACTGTGGAGATACCATAAAGGTCAAACTTAAAATATAGACGACAGTACAACGTGTTGACAAGGATTCAGAACAAATGTAACGTTTATACATTTCTTATGGCAACTTAAAAAGGTGTAGCCATGCTAGAAAATGATGTGCAAACTCTTGAATGTTTATGGTGGCTTTTTCATACCAGTGAAAATCAATAACCAACTCAATATCCATAAATTATGAGTGGATAAATTTTGACATCTCCATACAATTAAATAGGGCTTAGAAATAAGAAAGCATGAATTAGAATAACAAAGAAAGAATTAATATTACCAATAAAAAGAATAGACACCAGGAATTACCTGAATAACTCATTAAATATTATACAAGAATCCCAGCCCAGTTGAGTGTGATAGTGCATGCTTTTAATCTCAGTATTCAGGAGAGAAAGAGACAGCCAGATCTCTATTGAGGTATAATTTACCTACAGCAACATTTACCAGCCTGTTGTGTACAGAGTTCTAGGCCAGTCAGGCTATGAAGAGAGAGCCTGTCTTAAATTTTAAAAAATAGACCCCTAGTACGAAATGCTATGCTTTATCTTGGGTCTTCCACAAAAGCAGCAATCCTTCTTAACCCCTGAGCTGTCTCTCTGCCACAAATGTTATATAGCTTGACGGTGGTGAAAGCTTATATACCTGTAAGTATTACAACTCCTGTAAGCATATGGTAAATTTTGCTGTAGGTAGATTATAGCTCAATAAAGCTGAGTCATAATGCAAGGGAATTGCCTTTGTGCAAATACCGGGCTAGAATGTAAGGGGCATAGACACAGGAGGCAGGTAGAAGTCTGTTGTCATCTAGAATGGAAGGGACAGTGGCTCCTTGGATCTGAACAGTGGCCATGACACCAAAAAAAAAAAAGGCCATGAGTGGAATCCTGGGCTCATTTGAATCTGCAATGCTATGATTTGAATGCAAAAACATGTCCCACTCAAAGGCTCATTTGTTAAAATCAGATTGCTTGACTAATGGGCTTTAGGGGAGTGGTTCTCTCTGAGGAGTTTAACTTCTTGGTGGATAAATCTATTGATGAGCTTAGAGCTGTCAGCGGACTACTAGGAGGCAGAACCCGGTTAAAAGAGTTAAGTCATTGGGAGTGTTTCACTGATGGGTCTCCACGCCCCTGGTTCTATACGGTCTGGCTTTTGGCTTCCTAGCCACAGTGAGGTGAGCAGCCCTGCTCCGCTACATCCTTCCACCACCACGACCTGCCCCTTATTGCAAGTCCCAAAGCAGGGGAGTCCATCCACTTCTGAAACTTTGTGCCAAAATGAAGCCTTTCTCTCTTAGCTTTTTCTCCCAGTCACTTCATCTTAGAAAGCATTTGACACACCAGCTGTCAGTTAGGCACTGCGTATGCATAGCCATAAGCATGTATCATGAGACAGGGAAGTCAATCACATCATCTGACTTACTGGGGAGACTCATTTTTGATGATGGTGATGATGATGATGAAGATGATGGTGATGACAACTTTGATGGTGATAGTGATGAAGACGACAATGATGAGGCTGGTGTTTCTGTTTCTATTTGTAAGGATGAGGACTGATCCTTTGAAGTTATATTTGAAGACAGCAATTTTTAAAGTATAGCCCACTGAGCAGCATCGTCAACATCTTAGACTTATCAGGTAGGCAAACTGTGGTCTGAATGAGAATGGCCCCAATATGTTCATATATTCAAATGCTTAGTCACCAGGGAATGAAACTTAGAAGAATTACAGGGTGTGACCTTGTTGGAGCATGTTTGGCCTTGTTGGAGGAAGTGTGCTACTGGGGAGTGGATTTTGAGCTTTCAAATCCTGTGCCAGACCTAGTCTCTCTCTCCTCTCTTCCCTTCCCTCCTCCTCTCCTCCTTTCCTCCCCTCCCCTCTCCTTCTCTCTCCTCTCCTCTCTTCTCCCTCTTACTCCCTCTGTCTGATGCCTCTGGATCGAGATATAAAACCCTCAGCTATTGCTCTAGCGCCATGCCTGTCTGCTCCCCACCATGAAGATCATGGACAAATCCTCTAAAACTGTAAAGCACAATCAAATGCTTCCTTTTATTATAAGAGTTGCCTTGGTCATGGAGGATCTTCACAGCAACAGAACAGTAACCAAGACACAAATCATTACACGGTACCCTAGACCTACTAAGAAACGCAGAAGGTAGTGTTGTTGGTTGTTTTTGATACTCTTTAGCTCTTTGGGGGACTCACCATCCAATTCCCAGATAAATCACACAGAGTCTTTCTTATAAATGACCAGCCTTAGCTTGGCTAGCTATTCTTAAATTAGTCCATCTACCTTTTGCCTCTGGGCTTTTGTCTATATCCTATACACCTCTCTTTACTGCTTACTTCATGCCTTGCTGTGTAGTTGGGTGGCTGACCTCTGGACTCCTCCTCCTCTCACTCTTAGATTCCCTCTTCCCAGATTTCCCCTCCCATTTATTCTCTCTGCCTGCCAGCCCAGCCTATCTTTTCTCCTGCCTTGCTATTGGCTGTCCAGCCCTTGACTAGACCAATCAGGTATTTTAGACAAGCAAAGTAACACAGCTTCACAGGTAAACAAACGCAGCAAAAAAATGCTAAACATCTTTGCATTATTAAACAAATGCTCCATAGTATAAACAAATGTAACATATCTTCAAATAATATTCTGCAAGAGGGGAGGACCCGGTGATGTATGTTATACTAGGCCCTTCATGTGCTCCTGATGTGCCACAAAATTTGGAAAGCACTGCACTATGATAAAGGGGTGGAGCGGGGTTAAGATGGACTCATGGTAATTAAGTGTTTGAGACACTCTGAAATCATACACACACACAACTTTTCAACTGTTGTTATCCCTTGACAGACGTTAAAGGTATTGTTTATGATCTAACAATTCTGGAAAACAAAAATAGTCATTTACTCTCAAATAAGCACACGTGGGGTGATGATCAGACTCAGTGGGTAAAGGCGCTTGCTGCTGAGTCTGATCAGCTATGCTCAACCCACGGGCTTCACTTGGTGAAGGGAAAGAACTGGCTTCTGAAAGTTTTCTTTTGTCCTCTACACATGTAGCATGGCATGTATACACACACACACACACACACACACACACACACACACACACACACACACACGCACGCACTGTAATCGAAAATTCAAATAAGCAGTTTGAAATCCATGCTGTTCACATTCTCAGAAGAGTGTATTTTGAAGGCCACAGCTATTGCTGGCTGTGTGTATGGCTGTAGGTCCATCCCCTGGAGCATGGGGTGGCTTCACAGTTACCACATTACTGAAGAAAACTGACTCTGCCCCCATACCCCCAACAGTTACCAGATACCAGCAGCTGCTCAGGCAGAGATGGAACTTCATAAGCCCCTCCCACATCCGTGCTGGGATTGTGTCTGAATTGGTGTTATGTAGGTCTTGTGTAAGCATTCAAAGCCGCTGAGCCCATGTGTATACTAACAGTGCTATGTCAAGCCAATGTCACTGTTTTGATGTTTTCTACTACCTCTGGCTCTTATGATCTTTCCATCCCCTCTTCTACAATGACCAGGGAACCTTGTGGGGAGGAGGCATGAGACAGATGTTCCATTTAGAGCTAAGCACTACACAGTCTCTTATTCTATGCACACTGACAAGTTGTAGGTCTCTGTATTGTTATCTACTATAAAAGAAAACTTCTCTGGTGAGGATTGGAAGATATACTAACATATAGATATAAAGGTAAGAACTTAGGGGTCAGTTTATTACTATATAATAATATTAATGCTATAGTAATAATAGTAGTTTTTCCCTAGAGCCTGTGACCTAGACAGTCACATATGTGTTTATCTGTTTATTTACTTACTTACTTACTTATTTTATCTATTAATGGTACTAGGCATGGGTTCCATCTGGTGGGTGGGCTTTAAGTCTAATCTGAAAGGGGTTGGTTAATCCCATGCCCTTTGGGCTGCTACTGCACCAATAGGACATATCTCGCCAGGCCAGTTGTCATTGTGGCACACACAATTCACAGCTAGGGATTACTTTTGGTTACTTTTCTCTCCCACTAGCATGCAGAGCACATTTCAGAACTAGGAAAGCTAGCCAACAGGGTTGGCCACTTCACCTTGAACTGACTCATTTCTTGGTAAGAATGGAAACCAAGAAGATAAAACATAGGCATTGAACACGTCTAGGTAATGACACAGGGAGGTTTTGAGGGGATCTGTTTGTGGTGTGTGTGTGTGTGTGTGTGTGTGTGTGTGTGTTCTGAACTTTACAGCATTTCCCCAGAAGAGCAAGACTGCAAAGGTTGCAGGTGCCAAAGTCCTCTGGGGTGGGCAGGGGGTAGGGTGGGTGTCAACTGATAGCCAGGTGTAGAGGATGGTGAGTCCTCCCACTGTGGTGTTTTCTCCTCCACTTTAGCAACCTGCAGCCGCCCTTCCGCTCCCACTCGAGCTCCTGACGATCCCCAGCTGTGGATCATAGAACGCTCTCTTACCTTGGAGGCTGAGCCGGGGCACCTGCGCCCTTCGACTAAGGGGCACTGAGTCGACCACAGGTGGAACTGGAATGATACGGAAATGGGCGTGAGAACGGATGGTCCTCCTCTGAGACAAACGCAGGATGCATCACAGAAGGGTTCCACTAGGACCTGACAAGGACCACAGCTTGGTCTCACCTTAACCCATCACCTGGACTCACAAGCTACTTGATTTTTAGTGAAACCCGAGCCAAGGTCAGAAGGCTGACAGAAAGCTACCCAGCAAGACCCTGCTGTCCTAAGTGTTTCCTTCCTCTTCACCCGGCATAGACTCCAATGACGATCCCTGGGCAGTCACTGAGGAACTGGACCAGTGTTACAAAAGCCGCGGTATCCATGAGAACACTGGTTGTCTTCGGTGACCCCAGAGGACATTATATAACCTAGTGACTCGTCTGCTCCACAGTCTGTCTAGACGGTGAGGCTACACATGACAGAACTGATGATGGAGGCACCGCTCTTACCTGACAGGACACTTGGAGACTTCCCACCATCCAGCGATCCTAAAACACACACAAAACATTTGTCAAAAGCGACTTTCTTTATCCACTTGCTCACATGTGAAACATTACAGCACTCTCTAAAGAAGGAATTATACAAGTCAGGTTCCTCACATTTTACAAAGTGATTTACTTCTATGTCCCTCTGTCTAGCAGGATTTGGAGCCAAAACCCGGGGGGCATCAAGAGAAGTCAAATGACTGTCTCCTCCGCGTACATTTGATTTGTTCAGGACATACTTCTTTGGTGTCTAACGTGTGGCAAGCATTGTGTAGGGACAAAGAGATAACGAGCAGAACAGATGAAGACACCCCCCCCCCTCCTTGGTGTTAAAGTGTGGCACTGCAGGTGACTTTGAGCATCACACATTCTCCTTTTGTCCCTTAGCAGTACATCTGTCCCCTCCCTGGAGAGCAGCCCATCCATTCTGCAGGTCTAGAAGGCTGGACGTGGCACTAGTGATGTGGGCTGAATAGGCACAGCTTCTCACTTTCTGATTTACTCTTCATCAGTCACTCGGATGAGAATGTCAAGAATTTTAGTCATTCTCTCTCTCTCTCTTCTCTCTCTCTCTCTCACCTAAACTGAAAAAGACTAAAGTTCTGCACCCCCAAAAAATGTCAAAATGTCCTCAGGAAAACAAGTGGATTCACTCTGGCTGTTAGAGGAATAAGAGCTAATGGTGGGGGCATACTGGGACCTGTGTCCTTCATAGGTGATGAGCATGTGACTTCAGAAGAAGAGCCAGAGTGAGAACATTTTGGGCTCAGCTCATTGATGATCCCCTTGTCTCTCAACTCCCATCATCTTAAAGGGTCCTCTTGGTCTCTAAACCGGCAGTGCTCCTGGTCCGTCCTCAAGTAGAACATTTGTGGGGTTTGTAGCTTATGGTGCTTTGGAGACCAAGGTCTTAGGACACCTCAGTCAGGTTGTTGCTGTTACCATTTCATGGGACTTGAGGACAATATGAAACCTATTTGGGCATGAATCTCCTCATCTGGAAAAGAAAGCAAAGAGGCCTCTCATGCAATCATTGGGAGACTCAGAGAAGAAAACGCACTGGAAACTTTGGACATAGAGGATGAAAACGATGCCACTTAACAGAACTAGGCAGGAGCCACAGCTCTAACCTGAAATTTCTGACAGCACAGTTGACAAAAAAAAAGGTACAGGTAGAATTAATTTTCTTAGTAATCTTACACAATTCAGCACATAAAGTCTTATAATTTAAATATGTAATTAATGACATTCTCTTTATTGATGCGGGAGAATTGTCTGTATTCTGTCAATCATATTTTAATAAAATGCTGATTGGCCAGGCAGGCAGTATAGGTGGGAAAACCAGACAGGAAGTAGAGGTGATGCAATGAGAACAGGAGAATTCTGGGAAGCAGGGAGGTTCCTCTGCCATTCCTGCGCAGACCACCGAAGAGGCAACATGTAAGCTGTCACACTGAGAAAGGTACTGAGCCCATGTGGCTAACATAGATAAGGATAATGGGGTAATATATGTTATAAGAGTTAACAAGAAGCCTGACCTAATGAGCCAATCAGTTTATAATCTTATGGAGTCCTGTGTGTGATTTTCCTTTGGGGCTTGCCAGCTGTGAGGTACTGGGCGGGACAGATACCCCAACAAGCTGGCCCCTCATGTTACACTTTATCATGCTTTTTTTGAAAAGTTTGTATGTGTGTCTGTGAGGTTCTGCATGTCTGTGTGATAGTGGTGTGTGTGTGTGTGTGTGTGTGTGTGTGTGTGTGTACGTGTTTGTATGTGTGAGATGCATGCACATGCATATGTAAAGAGGCCAGTGAAGGACATCTGGTGTTCTTCTATATCACTCACTGCCTTATTCCTTTGAGACCGGATCTCCCACTGTACTTGGAGTTAGAATACCCAGTGATCCTCCTGTCACTGTCCCCTCCCTCCACCTCACAGCACTGGGGCCATATAGGCATGTGTGAATGTGCTTGGATATTTATGTGGATGCTAGGGTTCTGGATTCAGGTCTTGAGGCTTACACAGAAACTGCTCTTACCCAGAGCCGTCTCCCCCAGACTCTAGGTAATTTTTTTAGAACCTTCATTAAGGTATAATTTGTGCACTATTTTCAATGTATGCAGACTGATGAGTTTGGAGCCAGAATACATCTGTGTAAGCATTGCTATAATTAAGGGAATGATTCTATCTCCCACCCCCAAGTTTCCCTTTGTCTCAGGTATATGCGCAACAAGAATGCTTAACAAGAGCTGCCCCCTTCACAAAAGTCCAAGTACCTAGTATAGTGTTAGCATTCTCTAGGTCTTTAGAACTCTCTCATGTTGCTACAGAAATCATGCCTGCTGAACAACAGTGTCCCACTTCCCTAAGCCTTCAGAAGATGCTGTGAGTACTTGATGTACACAAAATAACTCAGTCCCACCAGCTGTGTTTTCAAGTACTCAGTTGCTGTGGGACAATGGTTTTACCCCACAAAGATTTGTTTCTTGTACTTGTTTAATAAAATGCTAATTGGCCAGTAGCCAAGCTGGAAGTATAGGAGGGACGACCAGGCAGGAAGTAGAGGCGGGACAATGAGAACAGGAGAATCCTGGGAAGAGGAAAAGGTCAATCAGTAGTTTTCACCCAGATACAGAGGAAGCCAGACACAGAGTAAGCAAGGTATGACTGCCTTGCTGAAAAAGGTACCAAGCCACATGGCTAACACAGACAAGAGTTATAGGCTATAAGAGTTAATAAGAAGCCTGAGCTAATAGGCCAATCAGTTTATAATTAATGTAGACCTCTGTGTGTTTTATTGGGATTGAATGACTGTGGAAACCGGGCAGGACAGAAACTTCAGTCAACACTCGGTGACCACACAAACCCTGTAGAAGAAAGGGCCTGATTCTCAGCAGCTCTGACACACTATGAATTACACAACTCACATTTGAATTATTGAAATGGCAGTTTCCATAGACAATGAGACAGTATCACCTGTCACAGTGATAAATAAAGTTGGACTGTAACAGTGACTCCTGTTCACTACAACTGGAAAGAGGTGAGCCTGTGACTCACCAGCTTGGGGGAAATTAAAGTTTCCTATTTCAGATTCTTCCTTGACATTAGCCAGGTGCTCTATTTTATTTTCTAAGTTCAAAGAGTGTGAAGTGACTCTTTGGTCTTTTCTCTTTCTCTAGTACAGGCGAATCCTTTCATCTTAGACCTTTTCTTTGTGAAATGTAAAGCTTTGAGTCCCAGTGTTCTTTGACAGTAATTGCAGACAGACAAACATAAATCTGGCTAGTGCTGAGTCCAGACAACCCTAGTCCCCTTCCCCTCAAATCACATGATCTCGGGTAAAGCTGGTGGTCTCCTATAATAACCTTCGCCACAACTTAAAGGCAGTAAATTTAGTGACAGTGATGGGATCCTACCTGATGCAGTAGAACTTGAGTTCACTTTAGGAGATGGTTGAGTTGAGATGGCAGCAGGCAGAACTGGAGTAAAAAAATATTTAACAATAATTGTTCATGGTGATCCAAGGACAGTATGGCATTCAGGGCTCCCTGTGACTTCACATGGTACAGTGTGCCTCAATTCTGAAGGCCCACTGCATAAGTGATAGAAACACTAACCTACCTGTTAGCCTCTAATCCTCCAACCCCTAGATCAATCAATGTTCCTTATCCTGTCCCTGCTAGGCTTTAAGCCCAAATGCAGGTATTCGATGTTCTTCTGTGATAATTATGTTCTCTCTAAGAATTGGTCTGATGGTACAGCATTTCAAGATCTCTTATTTGCTTTTTATGCTTATTTTATGCAGTGCTCCATTACTATAGATTTGTTAATAGGTTTTATACTACCTGTAGGCCTCACACTGCCTGTAGGTGCTGTATTAGTGTCTACAGTTGTCACTCTGTCTGTAGGTGTCATGTTGTCTCTAGGTTTGTACTTGTGTGTAGGTAAAGCAGTGTGGGAGTCACTAAACTATCTGTTGTCACCCTACTGATTGTCAACTTAACAGAATCTAGAATTGCCTGGAAGGAGGACCTATGAGCATGCCTATGAGATGTTGTCATAATTGTGTGAATTAAGATGGGAAGACCTGCCCACTCTGGGTAGCACCATTCCCTAGGCTGGGATGCTGAACTGTGTAAGTGAAGAGAGGGAGCTGAGCAGCAGCGTGCACTCATCACTCTCTGCTTCCTGATTACTGCTGTGACATAGCCAGTTGCTCCTGCTGCCTTGATTTCCATGCCATGATGAACTACACTGTGATCTGAGAGACAAGCAACCCTTTCTCCTTTAAATTGCCTTTGTCACAGCAACAGAAAGAAACTAAGAATCTTTCCCACCGTGATGACTATACCTCTAAACTGTGGCCCCAAAGAAACTCTTCCTCCTTTAAGTTGCTTCTGTCAGGTGTTCTGTCACAAGGATAACACTAACCTGGAAATGGATCTGCCTTTTCAAGACATTCCAGAATAAACATAGCCTGCATGATGCTTTTCCTGTAGCTAAGTGAGACCCATTTTAGATTTAGAAACTCTAAAACTACAAGGCAAAAAAAAACCCTGCATTGTTTCAGTCATTAAATAATGATACTTTGTTGATGTCATAGCAAACTAGCACAACAGGCTAGTATCATGACTGAGCAAATGACTCTCCCTCTGAAGAAAATTTAAAACATGACATTTGCCAAAATTGAGGGAGTGTGAGAACTCCCAGAGCAACTGGTCAAACTGCACTGAACAATTACAAAACTTATATAATCAAAACATTTTCTAATATTTTCCAAAAAATAAAAGTACCATAAGCTATCTTTTAAGCAGTTACTGAATCTATTGCAGTGACATTCTTGAGATCACTTGCACACAAATTCAATATCCAGGGCAAGTTAGGACAACTCTCTTGAGGGCACAACTGAAAACCTACTTGTTCATCCTCTTCTCTCCTGGATTAGATGGGTAACTATACATGCCCAGGGAAAGCAGCAGTAACAATTATGACAATAATAAAAACCACTCACCTAATAATATGGTTCCTGGATTTCCACCACCTAGTGATACAAATAAATCAAGATATTTCTTATTCAATTCAATTGAGTGATTTTTATTAGGCATATTTATTAGTCTAATATGATAGGTCTGAAATACAAAATGGGAAATCAATTCCTGGTGAAATACAGGCTCTGGGGTTAAACAGGATCTGAGAAATATTTGCTGAATTGATTGCTTTGAAGAATTTCTAGGTTAAAGCCTTTACAGGTGGCTCTTTGGAAGAACTGAGGGTAAGTCAGTCACCATAGGAACTAGGGCCACTTGTTGGTTCTGGGAAGTTGTTCACTGCTGGGCACAAAGCAAGAGGATGATAACACATCATAAACTGAGATACAGTCTCAGTTCATGCTTCCCTTGGAGCTGAGTGGACCCTCAGTGTACAATGCCATTAATCTTTTCTATACATGATTAATCATGTCATAGAATGTCATTAAATTATATCACATGTTGTAACATAGTACACTATAATTTGTTATGCATCATAAATACTGCATATGTCAGATTATTATATACCAATGTTGACTTATGATGTGACTACATCATAAGCCTGAAAAAGACCATAAGCCAAAATATCTTGGGCTAAAATATCCTAAATAAAAAGCCTTGTGCAGTGGTGTAGGTTGTCATTCAGCTCTGGAGAGCAGAGATAAGCAGGACTCTGGGGTTTGCTGGCCAGCTAGCCTAGTCTACTAGGGGAACTCCAAACCAACAACAGACTCTGACAAAGGACACCTAAGGTTGTTCTCTACATGCATGTGCATATGTGTCCAAACACACATGTCCACACACACATATGAGAGCATGCACATACCTCCACAAAATAGGGAAAACAAATTTCATACAACTAATCTATCAAATGTCCAACTTTAACAACACAGCACCCTGTAGATACTGGCTGTTTTCTATGCTGACTGGTTGATGTGTTTCACTGTGGCTGCCCAGTATAAGGAAAAATGGTTTTATTCCATGCTACTGTCCTGAGAAAAGATAAAGCTCAAAACCCAAGCACCACCCCTTAGTGGGATTCTTCTCATCATGGGTATTTGTGTTATTTCATTTCTTTCTTAAAAGAGTAGTATTTGAGGACAATGCCAACAGTATCCTAATTTCTATACTCCTGGCACTCAGCACAAGGTGTGGGGTAGTCTTGTAAGCATGCAGTCAGCTGAATTCTGGAAACTCTCCCAAGCTGTGAATGTGTGTCTTTCGACCAAAGAGGTACCTTGGGAGGGTAGGCAGTGGACGTGCTCCATTCTTCCAAAATGACCTGCTTTTTAGTTTGGTTCGGTGTGGTGTGTGGTGTGGTGTGGTGTGTGTGTGTGTGTGTGTGTGTGTGTGTGTGTGTGTGTGTGTGTGTGTTTAAGTCCCCACTCCCTTGCATCTGTTGAATCAAAATTACTTTCACTTGTCAATCTTATGGCATAAAATGGAAGCTTTCTCATTTGGACATCCTCTCCCAATTTTGTTTTTAAAAGTCTTGGCAACTTCATGATTTAAAGTTATCAGACATAATTAAAATTATAATTTACATGGTGTAACAAAAAAAACAAATCCAAAGCACCAAAGTATGGTTTCTATTTAATGCATATTGCTTTCTTACAATCATGAAGTTTAGAAGTCATGTCAAGGCAACATAAATACACACACACACACACACACACACACACACACACATACAGTACTACAGATTTCAAATGATTGATAGTAAAACATATATCTGTGATATACATGTATATATGTATATGCATGGTATATAGAAATTAGAAATGTAAGGATAATGACCACATGGGTGGTAGGGAAATAAATGGAAAATCTACCAAACAACTAACTGATCCTTAGCTAATTACTACTAATTACTAGGAATTGATTATTTTTAAACCATGAGTCTCCTGGGATTGAAAGGGTGATGGAACATTCTGTGCTTGGTAAGTGGTGTTGGCTGAGAGGAAGTTACCGTCTTTGTTTATTGATTGCTGACTCTCACCAGAACACTACACCTATGCCTATCTTTCATCCCAGAGGTATCTATTTGAAGCTGTTACTGACCAGTGCTGCTCTTGGCTCTCGGATGAAGTAAGGCAGCCCTCTCTCACTAACCCCTTTCCCTGAGGAGAGAGGAGAGGCAGGATAGAGGATGGGCAGGGGTTAAAGCAAAACTAGAAAAACTATCTCAGATGGGAGGAGACCAGATGGGTCATACAGAATGTGACAGAGGGAGCCTCTTCACAGTGTGCATTCAAAGGACTTCTCTCTGTGGGAGTGGGGTTTTGTCTGAGCCCTGACAATAGGAAAAGTTGGGTACTGAAGAAAGAGCTGGGACAGGTCCTAATTGGAGACAACCCAGTCTATTTCGAGGATTATACAAAGCGTCAGAGGCAGATTAATGCAAGATGAGGGCTTTCCTCAGTGGTCAGAGACATGGGAGCCTTTGAGTGATGCATGCCTTAATCTAATCCCAGCACCTGCAGGATCATGAGTTTAGCTTTCACTCTAAACTACAGGCTAGCCTGGCTCTATATATAGTTTACATAGCTAGAAAGACGCACACATGCACACGCATCCACATACACACATGTACACACCCCCATTAACACATGTATACACACATGCATACACACACGCATGTGTGCACATGCACGCACATGAACACATGTATATACACATGCACACACGCACACACACACGGGGGAATGGAAGGAAGGGGAGACAGAGAGAACACCAACAAAGCAACTTTTTGGGGGTTTTGTGCACAGAGACAGTTATGTTAGGAGAGTAAGAGAAGTAAGTGGCAGCTTGCAATAGTTGCCATCACCAGGAAGAATGATAACAAGACTCTGTGAGATGGAATTCTTGTGGCTGGGAGATGCTAAAGAGTTTAGCATATATTTTGAAAGTAGAAACAGAATTTCATGGTGTATTGGTTGTGTAGAGTGAAGAAGGAGAAACAAGGAGGGTCTCCAGTTTCTTCCACTTAGAGACACTAACTGAGCAGGAAGGAAGAGGCGTCAGCTGTCCACCAAAGCCAATCTAGACCTGATACTACCCAACCGACTAGCACAATTCCCCTGGCTAAACGGTGACACAGTTCGTGGCAATGTGATTAATTTTCTGATTCTGTTTCATCATCAATAAAATGGAAATTTAAAAAGTACCTAACTCATGGGGGGGGTTCTGAAAATTAAATAAGTCATGCATAGAAAGTGTTTAGAATTAAATCATTTAGTACTGAAGTCAGGAACCTATGCCTCCGTCCTACCTCACAGCTAGCAACCTCCCACCCTGCCCCGTGTGTGTGTGTGTGTGTGTGTGTGTGTGTGTGTGTGTGTGTGTGTGCGCACGCGTACACGCACACCTGAGCCAGAAGCTGATAGTGGTATCAGTGTCTTTATCCATCATCCATCCCTCTCCATCTTTTTGGTTCTATTGACTCAGGCTCTCCCACTGAAGCCGAAGCTCATCAGCTCAACTAGGCTGACTCTGACTGGCCAATGAGTTAGAGATCTGTCTATCTCTGACCTCTTGGCTCTGGGGTTCCAGGCACCCACCACCAAGCCCAACTTTTTTTTTTTATGTGAGTGCTAGGACTTCATGCTTGTGCAGGAGAAGTTTACACCAACTGAACTGTCACCCAGCTCCAGAACCTGATTCTGCAAGGGAAATTTTATGTGGAAATAGACAGATCCATGGCTTCATGACTGCCTGTGTTTAGTTTCATGTTGGCCCCAGCTATTTACTCAACACCGTGACGTCATTTGGCCTGTGAAACTTAAATGTTCCCAGAAGAGTTCTGACCTCTGAACTAAAGACTCAAATAAGCCTGAGGGTGAAGCTCCCACCCAGAACTGTCACACGCTTCAGTGGTGATGGCACTTGTCACCATTCCAAGTCTGTGACCTTCAACTGAGACTCACTGTGAGGTAGGTGTTTTGTCTCCTCTCTCAGAAGGTCATACATGGCCTGTTATGACCACTGGCACTAATGAAGTGGCAGAAATGGAACCTAAACCTGCTGCTGCCAAACTCCTGAGAGAGGGCTGGCTGAGTACAGAATATACAGCATGTCCTCTCCAAATCTGGCCCAGCAAGGGTTAAGAAGTCAGAATCAAATGAGAATGAAGAGAAGAGTTTCAACATGAAAATACCTCCTACCTTGGGGCCCCACCAGTGGCTCCTGGCCATTCCCTGCAGGGAGAGGGGTTGAGAATTAAGCGACTGTTGGAACAGAAAAGAGCTAATGACAGTTAGGTCAGATTCCTTCCCCAGCTATTTGCCTCACAGAGTTCAGAAGAACAGTCATTAAATGGTCCTATGAACCATTTAAGGAATCACCCCACCTTCTCAATGGGGGAGGAATGATTTTGCTTTAACCGCACAGCCCTTGGGAAGATGAAAAATATTACAGACTAAATCAGACTTGAATAACTGGCACAAAAGTGAAGCTAATTATTTAGAAGGAATAAAGCGAGCCAAGAGCCACAAACATTTTCTACTTAACATCAGGAATATTTTAAAGTTTATTTTTAAATTTTGTTTATTTTAAAAATATCCCTTTCTTTTCATTTTATATGTATGAGTTATTTGACTGTGTATATGCATTGCGCTGCATGAATGCCTGGTGCCCACAAGAGGTCCGAAGAGGGTGCAGGACCCTCTGAAATAAGATGGTTGTAAGCTGTCATGTGGGTGCTGGGAACAGCGCCCAAATCCTCTGCAAAGGCAGCAAGGGCTCTTAACCACTGAGCTATCTTTCCAGTTTTTCTATGTTTAATTTTGTGTGTGTGTATTAGTATATGCATGTGGGTACAGTGCCCGTGGAGGCCAGAAGAGGCTGCTAGAATCCCTGGACCTGAAGTTAGATACCTTTGTGAGCCTCCCAACATGGGTGCCGGGAAGTGAACTTGGATTTCTATAAGGGCAGTACATGTTCTTAACTGCTGAGTCACCTCTCCAGCCCTGGGTAACATCTCAGTGGCTCAGGAATGCAGACAGTGTGGCCACTGGAATACACCAACAGATGACCACTCCCCCTTAATCCTTTAACAATAAACCAGAGTCCCCTCCCATTTGGTATACAGATGTATCTTGGCATTGATAATGTGCCGAAAATTAGTCCCGTGATAGGTGGAAATCTAGAGTCATGTTGCATCTCTAGACCAGTGCTTCTAAGCTAGGGGCAATTTGCTTTGCAAAGTGACATATTAGATGTCTTTGCTGTCACAACCACATTGAGGTTACCACAGTTGTGGGCGAGTAGAGACCAGGAATGCTATAAAACAGCCCCAAAGCCCAGGGCAGCCCACCCACCACCAAGACTGACCCAAATGTCCGCAAGGCTGGGAGGGGAAGCCCAGCCCCCACACTGACCTCGATACTCTCTACTTCCTCAAAGATTTGTAAGTACCGATCCTTTCCTGTGAACTCAAAATCAACAGGACAAACTAAAGCTATTCTAGGTCACAATTGTATTTGTGTGTGTGTGTGTGTATGTGTGTGTGTGTGTGTGTGTGTGTACAGAGGCACATGTGTTGGGGGCAGAGCTCAGCTCCCATCCACCTTGTTTTCTAGGCCAGGGTCTGGCCAGTGAGCACATGCCACTGCTCCTGGTTTTTTTACATGGGATCTTGGGATCAAGTTCAGGTCCACACGCTTACATGGCAATCCCTTTACTAACTGAGATATCTCACCAACTCTATTTTTTTTTTTGAGACAAGATTCCTCCCCCTCCCCACTCCCGTGTGAACCAATCTAGCCTGAAATGCACTATGTCACGTGTGCTGGCCTTGAACTTTAGCTATCCTCCGCCCTCAGCTGCCACAATGCTGTGCACCGCTGGGCTTGGTTTGTCTTGCGAGTATTAATGGGAAAAACTTATCTTCATTCTATACAGGGCCCTTGAATGAGTCACCTCACTGGTGGGTCAGGTTATCCCTTTATGGGATGTCTTTGAATCCTTACAATGAAACTTCTCATGTCTGTCACTATGTTTTCTGTGTAAAATCCACTTCGACATCTAGTGTCTGAAAATCCTGAGCTCAAGGCCTGAGCCCTTTACTCTACCTGTGCCTCTTTATGTCTGGCCTACCCACGCAGCAGGGTCAATCTGTGGCTGCAGATGTGGATATAAAGGTTCCTTGGGCTGGAGAGATGGCTCAGCTGTTAAAGGCTAGACTCACAGCCAAAACTAAAAGTTCCAAAGGGATTAGTGTGGTTGCAATCTTGAAAAGATGTGCACTGTTGGAGGGAGAGGTGGCTCTTACCTTCACAGATGACACTGGCATCTTCTCCGGGACCACAGTTATGTAGGTGCCAGCCAGCATGCGGGCACTGTCCCAAAAAACTTTCAGTCCCAGTACAGCCCATCTCATCCAGCAGAAACTCGCCTGGGCCATCACCAAACCGTGCCTCAACGGGGGCTTCGAGGGCATGCCCACAGTTCAGCTGTCGGCACACCACGTGGGCCTCACGCAGGTCCCATTGGTCATCACAAACCCTGCCCCACTGGCCATGGTAGAAAACTTCTACTCGCCCAGAGCATCTTCCTGACCCATTGGCGAGCTGCAGCTGTGGCCAGTCTTAAAGATACGAAAGCGTCGCTGGGAGGGAGCTACTCCACTTGGATCAGTTTCCCTAATTACACCACACGCCCTCACTATACAACACATTTGAGCAGATGGCACAGGCGATCCTATCACTAACAGGATGGGCCTGATCCTTCTTAGCACAAAGGTCATAATCTAGCAACAGAGGTGAATTCTGCCCCATTCCCACTGAGTTGGGACTCAGGAAGAGCTGGGAGAAGTATCTAGCACATTTAATCCTTAAGGTATCCCAGCGGCAATAACTACCACTTCTCTAAAGTGAGCCATTTTAATCTAGAATTAAATGGAGATCTGCAAGAATGCCAAGTGCCAGGAAGCAAAGGTGATGGTGGTGGTGGTGTTCATAATGGTTTGAGAGTGGATAATGGATAGTTGGGATGGAGATGTCTTTTTTAAGTGACAATGGTCTCAAGGCTTGGAGAGGAGTAGGAAGGAGTTGTACCAAGAACACCTATGAAGTGGGTAGAACGTTCTCTAACACAGTAAGAAAAACAAAAGAATCTAAACAAAGTCTATAGCGTGTTATTAATGGGGTGAATGCATAGAGAGTCTTTGGTGACTTCATTCTGTTCAGTAAGATTTGTATGGCTAAAGATTTACCCACTAGTTAGAAAACCTTGCCAGATCACATCCCACAAATGGCTAGGAAACCATGACTCACCACCAGGAAATGGTGTTAAGAGTTCAGCATCTAAGAGCAAAGATAAATAAACAGGAGTCACTTCCACGCAAAAGAGCCCACCCAAGGACACTGTGTGCGTGGCATCTCACAGAGTAGACATTAGCTGGCACCATGATGGCATGCGGGAAGGAGGTGTGTGTGCAGTAGGATCTGATCGGTAAAAACTGATTCTGAGTTCACGCAGCTCAGAGTCAGTCATTTACTAATTGGGCTATGTGCACAAAGACATTGGCTTCCAGAAGGCAACAGGGTCCAAGGCACAGAAAAGAGCACTCCTGTGGTCATTACAAAGGAGGACATCAAGAGACTTGCTTGTTGGATAAGCAAGGCTTTCCTCTTTCCGTCGCTAGCATGTGGTGGAGGAATTGAAGGCACACGCTGTCCTTGGGACTCCCCTCTCTGCCTTCGTGTGTCTGAAGTTAGAACTCTCCTTAGTCAGTCTGAGCTCAGTTGCATCTTAGAGTTAAAATTTGCCAACCCAGATTCATTGTCTCCTCCAGAATTCTCTGAAATACGTTTGGGCAACGGGAACAACGCAGCTTGGGGATGAGATAGTACCTGTGTGGTTAAAGCCAAGGAACCTCTTCATTTTCCTTGCCTTTGGCGGGTCCTTATGTTTGTCTTCTGCCCTCCCCGGCCTCCCACGTGGGTTATGGTAGCAAATGCAATCAGATGCCTGGGGGAGTTTGTGGGTGCTCTATTAAAAACATGCTAAGGTCTTTGCTCTTACCAAAATCTCTCGAAGTTTCATTTTCTGTGGGAATGTTTTCAGATTCTACAAGGAAGAAAAGAAGGTAGAACACAAGGTGAGTCTATGGGAAAGGATAAACTCTGCGGTGTTCTGCCTTGCTGAATGGCTTTCTGCTGCCCTGGTATCCTGTCCCCAGTGGAAAGTTCAGCCTAGACTTAGTTACACGGGGCTAGTTCAGAAAAGCCGATGCTATCTAGAAAGGAGAGTTCATTTGCCTTTGTTCAGTGTTTGTCGGGGATGTCAGTGTGAACTGTGTGCAGGGTTTGCCCAGGTCTTTCAGTGAGGGTTGGTTTGCCTAGCTTCTCAGCTTGGGGTTGGAGCTGGGTGGCCACAGGTTAAATAGGCACATTTTCTTAAGGGATTTATGCTACCAGGTACTGAATATCTCAAATGCTGTTTCATATTAAAATAAAGACAACTTTGGTATCATTTAGACTTTGAAAGCAAATGAGATTCCAGAGTCTCTGCTAAAGGCAGGCAACCCTGGGGCCCTGATGTTTGAGCAGACAGCTGATTTTCTGGTCAGAATTTGTTCTCTCGCTGATAAGTCAACTACTCCCCCCACCCCCATTAGCATTCTTTGTCTTTCTGCCTGTGTCAGGAGAGGCTGGGCACTTAAGGAATGGGAGGGCTCTGATGATGAAGGCTTTGCTTTAGATTAACCAGGGCAGCTCAGCTAGGGTGTGCGGGTTGAGTGGGGTTTCTCCCTGTACCTGGGGATCTTGTCAAGGGTGTGCGCATGTTCTGGTGGCTGAGCAGATGCTACGGATGAGACTACTAGCAGAGCAACGCTGACCACTGTGGATGCTCATACATTTTGCTAAGATTCAGGGCACCTTTGCACATTTAGTGGGAATTGTATATGGCTACCTCAGGTCCAAATGCATGCTATTGGTCAAGAAGGCATTCCTCTTGACCTTGACTTAATTTTGCTCCTTAATTTTGGTTCTTTGTTTTCTAAACAAGAACAATAAAGTAAACCCACCTGAATGATAAGAATGGGGTGGAAGATGGGTGTAAAGTGCTTACAGAATCGCAAAGTGTCACATGAGCACAGAGGATTTATGCTTTGAGGCAGTCTCTTAGGCAAAACCAGTCCGGCATTTGTTACTAGGAATCGTACTAGGCAAGCTATGATTCAATTCTAATTCAACAGATTCACCAAAATAGCACATTTACAAATCAACTTCAATCAGTAGAAAAGAAAAGCAGATGGGGCTGGAGAGATGGCTCAGAGGTTAAGAGCACTGGCTGCTCTTCCACAGCAAGCACATGGTGGCTCACAACCATTTACAATAATGAGAGCTGGTGCCCTCTTCTGGCATGCTGACATGCATGCAGGCAGAACACTGAGAAAAAATCAGATGAAATTATTGGAAAATGCTGGGCCCAGGAGAATACTTGGATAAGGAGTTGCAGACAATTTCCTGCCACTGTGAAAGTAACTATTAACCAATCAACTTTCAATGCATTATTAATTTATGATTAGTTGCTGACGTCAATAGCTCCACCTGTACCTGCTCAATTCGAAAGTTTCTGTGCTATTGGTAGCTGGTGCTGGAACAATTTGCAGTGGAGAGTCATCTGTGCCTTGTATGAGATTTAACAGCGTCCCTGGAGGCTACCACAGACACCAGAGGCATCCCCCCGGCCACCCCTGTGTGACAATCAAATTTGCTTCCTAGGGCACAAAATCAACTCCAGCTGGGAACAACCACAAAAGGATATACTTGAGAAGGGCTTTTAAGTCCCCCAAAGCAAGGTTTATGCTTATGCTAATTGGCTAGCTAGACTGCTATCAGCCCCGCCCTCTCAGGGTACCTGGTCCAAGAACTGTAGCCTGGGAGAGCAACAAAGTCCCCCTTCTGCCCACCCAGGCTGCTCAGAGCCACCCACACGAGGCCAGCGTGAATTCTGCCCCCTAGTGACAGGACTGTGGGCTCACTGGAAATGCTCTTAGAAGCGGGTGCCCCCGTTCAACCTTAAAGCAGGTCTCAGAATAAGGATAATCAGAGGAACTTTCTCCTGCAGGCTGGAGAGATACCTTAGGAACTGCAGTTTCATGGGCCAGAATTCCTCTGTACTTCCTGCAGTGGGAAAGACCCTGGCCATGACAGAGCTCATGACATCAGCAGTCACCAGGAATGAGACATGCTGCTTTCCAATGGCAGTGGGCATGTGCAAGGCGGCCATTAACTCATCCCATGGAGTCAGAGAGATTTTGTTCCCTGTTAGATGGCCCAAGCCTTCCACAGAAAAGGCTTGTGAGATGAATACTTAGCTTTTGGCCAGGGGATGAAGCCTTAGTTCCTGCTTCCTAGAAGGCTGAACCTTGAAATGTGAGCAGAGGAAACTTGGAGAGGAGTATCTGTCTGGTTCACCAGGTAACAACTGGAGAGCAAGGAGGGGGCTTTCTTTTCTCTTCCACCCAACTCTACGTCTTGTTCTAGCATCTACAGCTGCTTTACCAGGGCCAGAACTACTCTGTCTCTGGGAGCTTGATTTCCCCAAAAGCAGAATTTTAGAGACCATGTTATTGACAGTCTGGCTCTCAGGATATAGGGCAGGACACTGGGCCACCATGATTACCATCCCAATGATCGCTCCCATTTAGTTAGAAAAAGATTCAAAGATAGTCAGTGTCACACCAAGCACAGAGAGATGAGTGTGGGGAGAGGACCAGTAGAGGGCCACCTAGGGGAGCCTCCCCGCAATTCCACAGGGCCCATAATTAGCAGGGGCCCACCCTTTGCAGCTGCTCTGCTGACCCTATCTAGAAATTGCTCGTAGATCTCATGCTAGGACCCACAAATCACATAACCTTGCAGCTGGCCTGTGAGTTTCCTTTTCCAGTCTGTCACTCTAGTGCTACCTAAGGGGATGCCGGAGGACTCGGGTAGAATAAGAGATCCACATTCGGCTACTTCTCAAACCCCATGAAGGAGAGATTCCACACAAGTGGCATTCTGGAAGGTGCCTGGGACCATGAGCAGACAAGACTTTTGATCCCACAAGACAGTATGTTATAAGAGTTTTCTTTGGGTCGGGGAGAAAGGAGAATGATTGGCTAAAGTGAAAAATCAACTCTTTGGGGAAGATGGGAAGTGATTTACCGGAGCAGACGACGCCAACGTCTTCCTCGTGCCCACAGTTGTGGATGAACCAGCCAGCGTGAGAACACTGGCCCAGGGAGACCTCAGGCCCAGAGCACTGCACATCATCCAGAAGAATGGGGCCAGAGCCCTGGCCGAAGGGGGCCTCTCCCTGGGTGGACACGGCGACCCCGCAGCCCAGCTGCTGGCACACGACCTGTGCTTCCTTCTCGTCCCACAGGTCGTCACACACTGTGCCCCACACGCCTTCAAAATACACCTCCACTCGGCCAGAACACCTGTTAGAACCTTCCACAAGCTGCACGGGAAGCCAGTCTTCGGGAGAAAGGTAGTCCACACCACCACCTGAGTGTCGGCGAATAGTGAGTCGACTTCCCAGGAGTACCACCTGCGTTCCCAGCACATGGCTAAAACCCCTTACACGGACATCTTTACAAGGCTCCCAGATTCCTTGTAGGGTCCTATTATTCCCATTGTACCAGGGAGGAAAAGATGACAGGAACAACAGCTTCCTGGTGGTAGAGCACTGACTAATGAGGACCAGAACGGGACTCCATAGAGCTCCCTGGATGCTCTTTTGCGAAGCCATGAGGTTTCGCTTTGTTCTTGGCGATCCCTTTTTCCATATGTGCCCCCACTTCTACCTGCTCCAGCAAGATAATCTTCATCTATGAAGACAGAAACTACCCACCTCTGACCACCTGATATTTCAGTCTAAGAACTTGGATTCTTAGGTCATTTCTACTGTGCCCTGTGGTGTCGGGTGAGAGATGGCAGGCAAAAACAAATGCTTGGGGACTGCGTTCTGCTGCACAGGGACAGGGCTGCCCTTCACTGTCACTTGGCACTCACATTTTTGCCTGCCGGCACTTTGCTGGGTGCCTACTGCCTGTCCCAGTGTTCTCAGGGGGCAGTAAGCTTTGCTAAGACAGTGAATAGAAACCCACCCAAGGTCGGGCTTGACTTGGTCAGTCACTAACTATGCAAATCAGTCTATGTGGGCCACTTAGCTTCTCTTTTCTTCTTCTGCAAAAAAAGCAGTGCATGCCTTGGAGGCTGATCATGAGGCAGAGGCCGGTGAAGTGCCTGGCACAGCAGGGGGGTACTTAGGGGCTCTCATTATTTCCATTTTATGAACCAGTAATTAGGCAGATGAGAACTATTCTGCATTCCCAAAACTACTGAGGGAGAGCTGTGGCAGGGGAGGAGCGGAACGCTCTCCTGCTATCTCTCCTCTTCCCAGTCACCACAGAGCAGGGCAGTCCTGGTTCCCATCTCTGAGAGAGATTGAAGGTTCTGGGGTACACCCTGACTGGGAGTAAGGCCCAAGACTTTGCATGTTTCAACAAGTTCTAGAACAGTCTTGAGTGATTCCCATGTAGTCCAACATTTAAGAATTCTGTCACTAATGTGCAAGAACCATAGAAGCAGAAAAGGTTCTGGCAGTCTCTGTCTTGTTAGGCATACATAGCACTGGGGTATTTTTATGGCTCAGGATAAGTGACCGCTCATCCTACTGTGTTTGGACTGTCCATCCCCAGGGGCTTTGGTGTCCTTCCACCTCCAGGTACCCTTACTCCCTTGGCCCTCTTTCTGCAGGCCACCCACAGGCCTTGTCTGATGAGAACTCACCGTCTTGCTGCTCCACAGACATGCTTTGAATGGGGCTTCTCTTAGGCTTCCCCTTCCCCAGCTTTGCTCCAGATCCTCTGATGTCCCTCCTGTAGCAAGCTGAGATGTATCCACCATGTTAGAGTCCTGCAGGGACCCTGAACACAGCCAACCCAGGTTCCGTGGAAACCTCCTGGGTCTTGCTCCAAACCCACCACTCCCCAGGCACAGCAGAGACTGGAAATCTGAATTTGCAGCCAGAGCAGGGATGCCACCAGGAAAGGACCAGGTGCTCTGGGATCCATTTCCTTAAGCTTCTGCCTTGAGATGCACTTGATCTTAAAATTCCCCTTTCTGTCAGTTCTGTGTTAATTTCCATTGACAGTTTTGCAAAGTTCCTGCACCCCAATAAGCCTCTCTGCCGATGCAATAATCCAAATCAGAATCAAATCAAACCAAATTAGAAAAAGCTCAGGTTTAATGGATGCAAATACTCCCAGACAGCTTTCCAGCCCCCCAGATTCCAGTACCCAGTGGGAGTACTCTTGAGCGTTTCTGGGGGGGGGGTCATCATTTGGGAGGCTTTCTTGGGGGTGGAGTCTGAACTGAGGCAACTTCATGGAAGGGGGGCTTGGGACGGAAAACTTTCACCTGAACATTCCAGACTCTGGATATATGAATGCCACGGGCTTGGGTGAGGTTTTCATGCACACAAGTCTGTCGGTCAGTAAACTTCATTATGATTCTCTAGCCATCTGTAGTAAATGTCGAATTTTTGTTAAGGAAGTGACAGCTTACATATAAATTCTACTACACTTCCCGGTACTCTACTGTTTCTAACACTTCTTGAACTGATTTTTTTACAACAATTTTTCCTACTTAAAAGTTTTCCTATTCTTATTTTCATTACCTGTTTTTCCTCATTTGAGAAGATCTTTAGGATCATTTTTCTTAATTTTACGTTCTTTAAAAAAATACAAATGTTTTCACATTTAACAGTCCCAGGTCACCGTGGGCCAAGTGGTGGATACTCAGGACCCAGCACGAAGGTCAGCGCAACCTCTGAGCCTCCCTCTCCGACTCCAATGGGGTGAGCACATCTCCCTCTCGAATGGTACCTTTGACATTTTGGGTGACAGAGTGGTGTCATCCATAAATTCCACATGTACCTGCGTGCACTGTCCCTGCGAACTGGTCCTGCCCAGCACTTTGGTTACCCTGGCCAGCTGGATGGTTGCAGGGTGACTCCTGTCCATGATGGCGGCTAGCAGGTGGAAAGCTTACACTGTTTTTTAACTCCTTTTTTTTTTTTTTGGTAGGGCATTGCCACTCCATGTAACCATGGCTGGCCTTACGCGGACCAGACTGGCCTTAAATTCACAAAATCTGCATACTTCTGTCTCGGAAGCACTGGGATTAAAGGCCTGACCCTGGTTTTTGTCTTTTAAAGGTAAGCTTGGTTATAAGAAGGTATTTATTTGGTTTCTACCAGAATTAAAATAGCAGGGTTGTTGTTGGTGTTATTGTTGTGTTGTTTTAAACTGATTCCTGACTCTTCCTGGCCAGGAGCAATAACTTTTCTCTAACATCATTAATTGCAAGCCAGGTCTGTCCCCACAGCGGTCCCCTGGTGAGTCTACCTGTCATTCAGCCCACTCTCTGCTTTAGCCATTGGTGACTCCCTGCTCAGTAGACCACATGAACCTAAGCCTACGGTACTGTTGGGTCAGGGTAATTTTACAGTAGCCTAACTAATTTCCAGGTGTCTATAGAGAGAGCCTGCTGTGCTCTGACATTGGGTAATGCCCTGGAACATACCCAGGTGACCCTGTCCTTTGTCCTCTTCACAGATGAGCAACCACGTGAGGCAGTGTACAGTGCACTGAGCAGAGGTCTGAGTCAGGCTGCCAGAGACGACAGAGCTCTCGGGGTCGGTACTGCTGGCCTTCCTGCAGTGTCCCTGGTGTGCCCCCCTTTGAGTCTAAGTAGTGTCCAGTCCCTGTTCTGAGCTGGTTTGGAGAGACTCTGCCATTATTAGCATTCATGTGTAACAGATGAGAAAGTCAGGACCCAGAGGCCTGGGCAGCATGAGCCCGTGGTTGGACACTCAGCCTCTGATGCATCTGGTCTCCGGAACATTCTCTTGTCCATACTCCGGCTTGGCTTTTGCTCTGGCTCTCCTCCTCCCAGATACTACAGCAGGTCAGGCTTTCTCCTTTACATTTATCCAGTCTTTCCCACCGGGCCCCTTGAGATTGTCTGGAACAGCCTCTCATTTTTCATCCTCCTGCCTCAGCCTCCTGAGGTTGGCACCATGCCTGGCACCAGTTACTTTTCATCAATAGTATTAAAGCTTTGGGTATATTTTAGTCCTTAACTCTCTTTTGAGACAAGGTCTCACTATGGAGCCACGGCTGACCTGGAACATTCTAGATAAGACATACTCAACTCTTGTTCTGCCTCAAACTCATAGGGATCTGCATGCCTCTGCCTCCTAACTGCTGGGATTAAAAGAGTGTGCCATTGAACCCAGATTCAACATTTCGAAAATATTCCATACTCATCATCTCATTAGAAACCGTCTGGTGTGTGCTAGTTAGGCCTAGCAAGTGACCAGGATCATAGGTGGTCATGGGAAAGAAGAAAAGGAGGAGCAGAAGGAGAGAGGAAGGAAGAAGAATAGGGAGGGAAGAAGGAGGGAGAGAGGAGGGAGGAAGGGAAGGAGGTAGGGAGGGAAGGAGGGAGGGAGGATGAATCTCTGCTGCTATTGAATAAACACATGGCCATCCGGAGTAAGGAGGTGTGAGTGAGTGTTTTCATGCTTCTGTCTGTGTGTCTGTGTGTGCTTGTGTCTGTCTTCACTGTCGTTCATTCAGTCACTTTCCCTAACACAATTTCTCTTCCACTCTAGACCTTGTCACCTGCCTACTCATAAAAAAGCCACATTTGCATCATTTTGATGACTGTACTAGGTCCTAATTATCTACAAGATAAAGATGAAAGTTCTTAGCCTGAGTTTATAAACCCTCTATAATTAGACCACAGCTTGCTTCCCAGCTCCATTTTTATTGGTAGGTTGTTCTTCCTCTCAGAAAGAAACCTCATCTTGTCCGCCTCTAGAACGTCTCTTGAACTATTAAAATTCCCACAGATGAACACAGCATCCCAGCCATTCAGATCAGGCCAACCCTAACTCATCAACTGTGGTTCTAGGTTCAAGTGGGCAAGTTGCTTGAGCTACTACGAATTAACCCAAGGGTGATCTTTGCTACGCACAATGCAAACAAGAAAGCCGAGCACCAAGGCTCCAGGGATACCAGCCACACAAGCATCATTTGTTCCCTGAGATCATCAGAGAACCAGTGGCCCAGGGGACATGGAGGAGACACCCAGTATGCATCCAAAAAAATGACCATCCAAACAAGGCAGTTTCAAATGCAGTTATTCATGCCTGCAAAATGGGCATTCTTTCCCCTTTGCTCATTGCCAAACCCAGGATCCCAGACAAGATGTGTGTATGAGCGAGAATGGGCAAGAGGACCACTTTGTCCCTAGTAACATTCAATCATACTCTTCAAATACATTTCCTAAGGCTGTGAAGTGGGTGAAAAGCCTGCTGTGCTGGAAACCTAAAGTGTGATCTGTGGAACATTGAGTGCAGGTGGAAGGCCAGCGGAGCCAGGCTGGGAAGGGGTGTTAGTGTTACGCCACAGGTGTTGGAAAAATAGGCTGAACTTCAAGGTGGGAGAGGATAGAGGTGGTGGGGGAGGGAACATGTTCCTAAACCTCTAAACCAGTGGTGACAGTGGGAGAACGGAAGGAAGAGTGTGAAAGAGCTTCCCCAGGTGGCAGTGATGGGACTGGCTAACCGAAAGGAGGGAGAAGACAGACGCAGAGGGCAGTCACAGGGCTGGATTCTGTACTCGGGGTGTAAGCCACTGGTAAAGCTAGACCTGGCTGAGTTATATGATTCGAAATGATTGCCAACAGTCAGGAAGCAGAGTGAACCACTGGGGGAAAGCAATTAGAGGGGCCACAGGACCAAGAAGAACAAGTATCTGAGCTCACAGATGCTAAACCAGACAAGTCATTAGCTCAGTAAATAAAGGCTAGCAACCACATTTCCCTAAAGAGATTGGTGCCAGGAAGGAGTTGGGGAGAACAGGGCTAGGAGGGAAGGGGAGCAAGGATCAATGACTACATAACCAGAATCTGACTGTGGAAAAACGTTGACTTCCAAGGGAATTCAATTCAAGAGGAAGGATTAAATTGATTGCCATCCATTCGCTTGTTCAGTGTCTCACTAAACAGCCCAGATTGGCCTTGGATTTACAGTCCTGCCTCAAACTCCTGTACACTATACCAGGGGTCACCACTGGGCTTAGCTCCAGTCTCTGTAAGGGGAGATGAGCCCTATTGCTGGGGTCTGAACCTAGGGCCATGCACAGGCCAAGCTTGTACTCTACCACCAGGCTACACCAGCTCTTGGTCTTTCCTATACTGACCATCTCCAGTCTTGGGTAAGACACGCTGCAACTCCACACATGCCCAGCCTGAAGCTGTCCTCACTCCTCTACTACAGAGCTCCAGGGCAGTCATCAGTGGGGACAAATGGTGTCTTGCCTATTTGATCTGGAGTGTTTGGGAAGTATTAGTAGGAAATATGAGCTAATGAGCCAGGAATGAGGGAAGATTTGAGGAGGGCTAGGCAAGGAGCTAACAGGTACTCCAGGAAGGAGGATCAGAATGAGAACAGTGGGTGAGGGCGACAACGTAAAGTCCTTCGGGATGGGAACACGGAGGAAAGCGTTTGAAGCAGGTTGGCCATGTGTGTTGGGTGTGTGTGAATGAATGTGTGTAATGAAAGTGCATGTGTGAGTGTGTGGATATGAATGAATGTGTGTATGTGTGAAAGAATATGAGGATGTGAATGAATTGTGTCAACGTCTGTGCATGTGAGCGTGTGTGTGTGTGTGTGTGTGTGTGTGTGTGTGTGTGTGTGTGCTGGCTAGAAATGTCAACTTGACACAAGTTAGAATCATCTGAGAGGAGGAAACCTCCACTGAGAACTTGCACCTAGAAGACTGGGCTGTAGGCAAACCTGTAGGGCATTTTCTTCATTAGTGACTGATGCAGGAGGACCCAGTCCATTGTGAGTAGTGTCATCCCTGGGCTGGTGGTCCTGGGTTCTATAAGAAAGCAGACTGAGCAAGCCAGTGAGCAGCATTCCTCCATGGCCTCTGCATCAGTTCCTACCTCCAGGGTCCTGCCCTGTTTGAGTTCTTGTCCTAACTGCCTTCAATGATGAGCTGTGATTTGGAAGTCTACGGTGAAATAAAACCCTTTCCTCCCCAAGCTGTTTTGGGTCACGGTGTTTCCTCCCAGCAACAGAACCTAACTAAGACAGTATGTGTGAACGCATGTGTGGGTGTTTGGTAAACGTGAGTACTTCTACCCCAGGTCTGCAATGAATTCAGCAGGGCAGTGTGGCATCTGTTTGGCATTGGAGGTACACAGGACAGCAGGTAGGCACCCCTCAGTAGCATAGCTGGAGGAAGAGTCGGTTGACCACAATCACTTTGTAGAGACTGCTTTCCTATTTAAACTGGAGAGTATTGAGAGCTGAAGCTTCCAGAAAAAAATAGGACTCTTGTGTCAAAGTGTCCACAAGGTTGGCTAGAACTTCATGACTGAATTGCTGGAAGATTGCAGATCCATAATCAAAACCATCCTGCGCTATTGCTAATCCCCTTAGCAGCCATTTAGCACCCACCTTCTGCATTTAATACAACATCCTTTCTGCATATCAGCTAACCCCTGGAGTATATTCTTAGCATACCACTAAGTTGCCCTTTGTACTGTTCACGTGAATTGCCCCAGTAACACCCAAGGCTCCAGTGATCTGCAAATTCCACAAATCCCTTCTATCAGTACGTGACCTTCGGGGAGCTGGACTGCATCCCTCGGTGGTTATACTTGGAAGGTCATACTGGCCCCATTGTCTGTAAGGCTCTTGTGCAATCGTTAGGAGCCAGGCAAAGCCTATTGCACCGTATCATGTCACTAATCCTCGGCTCCTGGAAGCTCAAGAACACCCCCACCTGAAAGCTGTAGAACGACCCACACGTTTCAGGGAGGAGGTGCAGCAAGAGCATGGCAGGGACAGAAAGGTTGCAAAGGGCATGAAGACAAAGGAGGCACCAGGGGTCAGAGGTAAAAACAGTCCCATTGGTAACTGAGACTTGCAAGTAGTGTCTACCAGAGCTGCTGAGCTGCTCAAATTATCCTTAGATTTGCAGAACTCGGATGAAAAGAAAATAGCACATAATCCTCTTATTTTTGTTTTGGGGGAAGCTTGTGAGCAGAGGGGCTCAGGGCATGATGTTCTTGCTCATTGCCTCTCTGCAGTGTTGGGAGCTGCAGCATGAGGCCAAAGAACAGAACAGTGTGTTCTGTTGAATATGGCAGACAGCTCTAGCACTTAGTAGGACGTTAGCAAACTTCAGAGGGAACAGAGCATGGCAGAGGGGTGACTGGCTTCCTCCAGCAATCCTTCCGAAGTAATCACAGCCCTCACTGGGAGGACTTTTCTTACTGAGGTTTGGGTTTCAGTGCAATGAATGTTGAGGCTCGGGGGAAGTTCGGAACAACCAATCAACCAAGGTTGATTCTTGTGTGGGGGACCCACTCACTCTGTTGTTCCTAGTGTTTTATAAGGGGGCTCCCAGAACACATTCTTAAGAGAACCACTGAATTTGGGAGCCACTGCCCCCCCATTCCCCAAGCTCTCAGAAATCATTAAACTTGCCCCAGACTAAGAATTATCTTTTCATTTCCCACACCCATATCCACGCTCAACCCTTTATACACTTGGTTCTAAACAGGCCTGGTCATATCCCAGGAGCACTTCCCAAAAGTAGCCCCCACTGTGGCTAGGGGCAGATCTCACTGGGGTGCCTTCTGGATGGGTCAGGAGTCATTTCCACCCAAGCTTAGGCTGACATCCCCAGAGCCAACACTGTCACTTTGAATACAGTCAACCTCAGCATCGTCTTTGCCGTGGTGGAGGTAAAATGATTAGAACTGTGAATCCTACCAGAACATTCCAAAAGTTCTAAGTGCCAAGAAACCCCACAGTTCCCACATATCACTGGCATAGTTCACAGACTCCAGCGTTTACCATGAACAACACAATTTGTTACCCATGGAGGGAAAAAAAAAAGAAAAGGAATCTAAGTTGAATCTATTACTTGAAAACTACTACTGAGGGGCTGGGGCGGTAACTCAGAAGCTAAGAGCATGTGCTACTCTTGTCAAAGACCCGAGTTCAGTTCCCAGCACATGCATTGAGCTGCTCACAGAGCCCAATGCCCTCTAACTCCAGCTCCATGGCCTCTTACTTCTCTTCTAGCTTCTGTGGGCACGGTACTCAGGTGCACATACCCACACACAGACAGATACACGCAACTAAAAGGAAAGAAAGAAAAAATAGCTTCTGAAATATTGAAAAGGGAGAATATCCCAATTTCCTAGAGGAACTTGGAGAATGGAGTTGATGTGGCTAAGTGTTACATTCTGCCTCTGAGATTCGGTTATTTTATTTCTTCATTTGAGATATACAATTTGTAATTTACAGCATCTACACGAGCAGTTAGACTGACTGAGCGCTTTCTGTGTCTGGGATGCTTCCAAGACTTGTGCTAACATCATTTCCTTAAATCCACCTGATGGTGTTATACACCATCGTAGGAGAGGGCACAGCAGCGGGGGATTCAAAACTTGTGCCAAGTTCTTAGGGCTAGAGCACGCTTATTAGGGCTTGAATGCTCTAGAGCAGTGGTCCTCAACCTTCCTAATGCTGCAACCCTTTAATACAGTTCCTCAGGGTGTGATGACCCCCAACCATAAAATTACTTTGTTGCTACTCCATAACTATAATTTTGCTATTGTTATGAATCATAATGTAAGTATCTGTATTTTCCAATGGCCTTAGGCGACCTCTATGAAAGGGTCATTAGACTCCCAGTGGGATTGCGACCCACAGGTTGAGAACTACTGCTCTCGATCTGTGTCTCTAGTCTGCATTCCCAGGCACAAATGTTATTATAGGATGCATAGATTATAAAGAAGAAACAAAGTATCCAAGAAATAATTAAATTTTTCCTTTTGCCCTAGTACAACTTACCTGTTTTTTTTAATAGAGGGACTATTACATAAACATATGCATACAATTATCCATAATCAAGTTATTTGTTTTTAGGAGTATTTCCAAATATCCATTTGCTTACTTTCTCATTTATACTCAAGGGAGAAAACTAAGCAATAAAAGTCTTTAATATTTTCCCCCAAAGCCACTAAACAATGACAAAAATAATCAAGATTATGTAAATGTTTCAAGTTAGTTTAGTCTCAAATTAAAAGTTTCTTAAGTAGACTAGCAGAGAATACACATTAAAACCAAGAATATCAAAGGGGTCAATCTGGCTTTCATAAAATACTGATTTTTCAGGAAAGGAATCTTTTTAAAGTCAAATCCAGATAATTTTATGTCATATCAAATATTTCAAGCCAGGATATTTTACTGACATTTTCCAGCTCTATTCAACACTAGAAAAGAAATGCCAACACAATCCAATGTTCTTAGGGAGTGCTAGACACCAAAATATGAACACACGAACCAAAGAACACTTCAGAGTCCCTCATTGGCTCATCTTGGCCAATAGCCTTCTCTATTTCCCTCCAGAATCCTACAACCAGAGCCACGGTCTGCGAAAACAGTCAACTGACTGATGCTTTGTTCACAGAAAACAAATCTCCCATAAAATATTTGATTCGACTCCCATAAAACGGATCAAGGTGATGTGCAGCTGGTCACAACAGGATCTCATCACTGCCCGGATTATGGTAAAGAGAGTCGTCACTACTTGTGGCTCAGAGGACAAGGGACAAATAACCACACGTTCTCTTTCCAGTTTGTCACAAGGCGTTAGCTGTGTAAAAAGCCCTGGGGTATTGGCTGTGTACCTGCTTCAGGAAGAATCACACCCTGGAAGAACAGCAGCCAAAGTAGGCAGGCGTGGCAGCCCATGTTGGGAGGGCTTCCAGCTACTGGCTAGCCTCAAGTTCCAGCTTTATATTCTCTCCAGGCTCCCTCGTGGGAGTGGCCTGGCAACTTGATGCTCTTCTCCAGCTTGAATTGGCAGGGGTCCAGAGCAGGACACAGCAACACATTTGCTTTGGCGTCTTGCATGTTTGTTCTGGGGAGCAAGAGTGATTTGACCTACTAGATACATTCCATTAGAGCAGTTGGAAGTCAGTGCTTAACGGTGTACTGGCACCTGACCTGGCAGATAGACACCTCTAGGCCCTCGGGGAAGAGAAGCTAGGAGGAGCCTCCCTGGGGTGTCATCTCCTATAGCAAATGGCTGTCCCCAATGCAAAAGGCCTTGAGAATCCTGTTTATCACTCAATGCCCACCTCCTACCTCTCTCCTTTTCTTGACATTCCCCATTAGTCTACAGCTATCCACACTTCATCTTCTAACTCCCATAGCGCTCATTAAGCATGTGCATTTAACAACACTCAATACATTCTGCCTTGGTTCTTATTGCTTGCCTTCCAGTCTGATTTCTTCCATGACCTATTCTAGTTTATTTTCCATTACTGTGATAAACGCCATGATCCAAAGCAACTGGGCATGGACAGGGTCTATTTCACCTTACAGCTTGTATCACTGGGGGGAAGTCATGTCATGAACTCAAGCAGGGCAGGACGTGGAGGCAGGACCTGAAGCAGAGGTCATAAAGGAATGATACTTACTGGATTTGCTTTCTACACAATTCAGGACCACCTACCCAGGTGTAGCACCACCCAGAGTGAGCTGGGCCCTCTCACATCAATTATTAATCAAGAAAACACCCCGCAGGTTGGCCTGCGGGTCAATCTGATGGATACATTTTGTTTTTAAGTTAATGTTCACGCTTTCCAGATGCCTGTAGCTTGTGTCTAGTTGACAAAAACTAACCAGAATAGGCCCATAAGCTTTTTCAAGGCAAGGATTTTCTTCAGATTGTTGTAGTCTTATTTATGACATGCTTAGCACAATGCGTTCTACTTTAATATCTGTTGAATTTTAATTACTGCTTCCTTCATAGGTAATTTCTCTCTACCTGAATCAGCAACCGGATTCCTCTGCCCCTGGCCTTCTGGTTCACAGCACACCCGCTAGAGCCTGTCTGACTTGCAGGGGTGAAACATATGAACAGAGGCAAAACACTAGAATGTTCTTGAGTCATACATTAGGAAAAGGAATAGCAGGGAATCATCTTCCCAATCTGAAAACTCCTGTCTTCCTTTTAGGGCTGTCCTACCAGTTGGGTGACTCAAACTGGTTGGTCGCCATGGTCAATTGAAATAGCTTCTGAGTCTCCACGGTGAGTGCTCTGCTAAAAATGGCCAACTCCACACCTGGTTAGGATGACAAAAATAGGACCTTGTGCAAGAAGGAGAGAGCCTGGAACCTGGATTTTAAAGGCTGGCTTTCAGGGCTCAGGATTTAGCTTGGTGGCAGAGTACTCGCCTAGCATGCCCTGGGGTCCATCTCCAGCACTATAAATTAGAGAAATAAGTGCTTTTTAAAAAGCCTTAGCTCTTGTGCCTGACACTGTGATTTGGTCCAAATCAGTTTAGATTCCCAGAGTCTTAGTTTCGTGATCTGAAATAGTGTTTCACAGCATCTGCTGGAAGGACCAATGGCTCACAGCATCTGCTGGAAGGACCAGTGGCTCACAGCATCCCCTGGAAGGACCAGTGGCTCACAGCATCCCCTGGAAGGACCAGTGGCTCACAGCATCTGCTGGAAGGACAAGTGGCTCACAGCATCCCCTGGAAGGACCAGTGGCTCACAGCATCTGCTGGAAGGACAAAACTATTGGTATAGAAACGATGAGCACATGATGCAAACAAGATGTCCACTATCTCTCTTCTTGTGTTGTTTTTGAGATAAGTTGTTACCCTGCAGCCCCAGCTGACCTCAAAATCATGGCAATCCTCCTGCCTGTGACATTGAGTGATAGGAAAACAGACATAAGCCACTTCTTCCAGCACTACTTAGCCATAGAAATCCTATTTAGAGATTTTGAGTTTTTCTCATCATTCTCGATGCTATTAAGTCATTGAATAAACTCAGATTTGACCAAGTATGAAGTGGGGAGTGGTGTTTAGTCAGATATAACTGTGGTTCATACATTTCACAGGCCCACAAAGGATCTCTGGGCTTATTCTGAATCAGCCTGTCTCTAGAGGTCTCATGCTAAAGGCAGTCTACAGAATCATACAGCAACCTGACTGAGAACGCACAGCCTGTCAAGCACAGCCCTGATGAATTCAAGATCACCTCTTCCTTCCTTCCAAGTGTCTGCTGAGAAGCATCAGGAAGTCTGTTATAGACAGAGACTGCTAGTTCATTCCTGGCCACCCAGACCCTAAGTAATCACATAGAAACTGTATTAACTAAAACACTGCTTGGCCAATCACTTAGGACTATTGCTAGCTAGCTCTTATATCTTAAATTAACCCATCACCACAAGGTTGTGGTCTACTGGTAAGGTTCCAACAGGCTCCTGCAGGCATCTTTCTCCTTAGGCAGCTACGTGGCATCTCTCTGACTCCACTTATTCTCTCTCTACATCTCTATTTGGATTTTCTGCCTGGCTTTACTCTGTTAAGCCATTGGCCGAAAGCAGCTTCTTTATTAATCAACAGCAATAAAACGTATTAAGAGCAGGCAGAGGGAAATCCCACATCAGTCTGTGGCTCTGGACTTTGGCTTCTGTTCACACTGCCATCTATGCAACACACATTTAGTCATGTATTGTCTTCAGGCATGATCATCCATCTGGTGCGGGAGAATTGTCTGTATTCTGTCAATCATGTTTTAAATAAATGCTGATTGGCCAGGCAGGAAGTATAGGCAGGTCAACCAGACAGGAAGTAGAGGTGAAGCAAAGAGAACAGGATTATTCTGGGAAGTAGGAAGCTCCTCCACCAGTACAGCCCAGTCCACTGAGAAGCAACATGTGAGCTGCCCCTCTGAGAAAGGTACTGAGCCATGTGGCTAGCATAGATAAGAACAATGGGTTAATATAAACCCATTGTCCAATATACAAGGACAATAAGAAGACTGAGCTAATAGGCCAATCAGTTTATAACTTATGGAGATCTCTGTGTGATTTTCTTTGGGACTTGCCAGCTGTGGGGTTCCAGGCAGGACAGAAATCCCAACAAGCCGGCCTTCATGTTACATCCATCTATGTCCGTGCTTGGTGAGATGTCCATGTTTCTCTGCAGTCTTAGGTGGGAGGGTGCTTGCTGTTGCCTTCAGCATCCTATTCTTGGCCTTCACGCCATGTCAGACTCGACCTTCCAACACACCCCCAAGCACCTTCCCTCTCCCTCCTCTGACACTCTCAGATTTTCTAGGGAAAGAACTACTTGAGAGGCTGCCCTTACCCTCTGTCTCTTTTCTCTGACCTTCACCCTGCAGGACAATGGAGCACTCTAGCAAGGGTGGCATCTCTCAGTGCAGATCTCCAACTTATCCGCGTGTCGTGATGTTCTGTGGGCATCAGAGCCCTGCCGGCATCAACCATTCATTCTATTCATGCCCGCTGGATGCTAGGAAAAGCACATGCTGTTAATCCCGTGTTTCCTACTCTACATTCTCAAATACTACGTATGGTGCTCTTACTTTCTACCGCCGTTGATCTTGGAAGTGACACAGGGCAAAATAAGGTGGGAGAAAAGCTAGATTTGTTTTCTTGATCCTACTAGAAAAGTGGGGTTAGGGCGTCACATCAACTGGGCCTGGGATGCAGAATCTGCCGTCTGTACCATTTCAGCACTCAGCACTCTGTCTCCCATACAGGACAGTGGCAAAGATTTCAGAGTCGGTGTAAACCATGGAAAACAGGAACAGTGGGGTGCGAAAAGAACAGTCAGGCATGTTAATGTGGGTTTGTAATCCCAGCACTGGGAAGGTAAAGACAGGCAGATCTCTGGAACTTGTTGGCCAGTCTAGCCCAGTCTTATCTCAGTAAGACCCAAAGCTTGGCAGAATAAAGAAACAAAAGCAGAGACTGCCTTCTGGCCTCCACATGTACTTGTGTATGCATGCACACTCATATACACATGCACGTGCGCGCATGCGCGCACACACACACACACACACACACACACACACACACACACACACAGTAAGAGCATCCAAAGAGAACTTAAAGATAAATGATAAAGGTCAATGCTATGTTTTCATTAAGAACAATGGAAGGTGAGTGCGTCTCTCAGCCCTCATTCAAGAAGCTTCTCCTTGCAGCAGACAGCAATTGACACAGAACCTCACTATGGTTGATGTGCACAGAACAGGAGCCTGTGGACTGGTGAGCCTTAAACGGCAGGTATTCACCTCACCCCTGCTATCAAAGTTCAGGTTTCTTTGGTAAAGCAGGATGGAGCTGTGAGATTGCAAGAGCCTGAGGCAATGATAACTTAAGAAAACCACTTTCCCACACACAACATGGCAGTTGCATGTATGAACTCACAGTGATGGTTACAGCATGTATGAGAACTGTACCACCTCATGCCAGACAGGATCCCAGCAGGGAGAAGGGAAGTGGACATAAAATCCCACCTAAGGAGCTATTGGCAATTGAAAGCTACAGAGCAGAGAATGGGTATGCTTTAAGGATGTGATCCCTAAGAGCTTGACCATGCTCTAGGGCAGGTCCCATTCCCAAGAGGAGTTGGGCAACATGAGCTAGATCAGACTGAGGAAGAAAACTCGAAGTTGGGAGGATGAAGAGGAGAGGGTGGAGGGGTGGCTATGGGAGCAGTTGGGAGAGGAATGTGAATACGATCAAAACACATAGTATGAAATTCTCAAAGAATAAAAGCATTATTTTAAAAAGAACAATGGCCCCCAGATTTAATATAAACATGAAATATCCTATGTGGAAGGTATTTGATGTATTTTTATTACACTAAATATTAAGAAGTTGAATTTTACATAAACAAACTGCCCTAAGTCTTGAATAGCCCATCCATGAGGATGAGAATTTTGGAAGGGTTTACTGCCATGGTGAGTGGTCCGTGGCTTCTACTAAGATCAGTTCCGGCCTGGAGAAGTGGTTCAGTGTTGAAAACGCTTGCTATACAAGTAACAGGATGGGAGTTTGGAACTGCAGAGCCCCATATATACTAGGTGGCCTACTTGTAATTCTAGCCTTGGAAGGTACACACAGGGTGATGGGGAGCTCCAGAGCAAGAGCAAGCTGGTTCATGAGAGCATCCCAATCAATGAGCTCTGGGTTTGATTGGCGGGTCCTGCCTTAAAGAAAAAAAGTAAAAGAGCAACCGAGGTAGATTCCTGGCGTCAGCCTTGGGCCTCCACACACAGGTGCATCTGTGCCCACGTACGTACGTGCACCCACCACATACACAAACAGAAGGAGAGGCGGGGGGAGGGGGATGAGGACATGGGGGTGTCTGGTTCCTGCCAGGCTGCTATGGGAGGAGGAGCAGTTCCCTTGAGAGATTCAGCCCACAGCCATCTCCAGTCTGGCCGCATAGTGTTTAAGTATCACTGGAGAGAAACAGTGTTCGGTTCATGGAAGTTTGCAGATAAAATTGGTGGTGTCCATTAAGGCATTCTGAGTGTATGCCCCCTGAAGCTTCTTCAGGCACATGCCATTTGCTGTGTTATCACCAAATCGCTCACTGCTAATTTGGGTGTCCCAGCATACAGGGTGGCGTGGCGGTCTACTCTATTTCTGACTTAAAAAAAAAAAAAGAAAGAAACACATAATTTTTAATGATTCTTTGGGAATTTCACATCATCAACCTCAATCCTCCTCTCCCAGGTGGTAGCACGGGCCACCCAGATCAGCATGGCTCCCGCAGCAGTGTGGCCCTCACCCTCAGACACCAACATGGACCCAGGTGGTGACCCAGGTGGCCCTGGTGATGCCAAATGCCTGGCATCAGCCTGACTTTCAATGCTATCAGGAACCACATCAACACAAGACATCAACGCAGACCCTAGTTGTGGCAGGGCCGCTGACCCAAGCATGTCCCCTAGCTGAAGTTCAGGCCCAAATATCACAGGTCACTCAAATCTGTATGGCCCTGGCTATGGCATGACCCTCACATCCTCACCTGGCCTCAGGTGACGGCCCAGATCCTGGGTATTTGCACACCCTTCAGTGGTATCAGGAGCTACGGAATTCAACCCAGACCCTGGCTGTGGTAGGGCCTGGACCCAGATATCACCATGGCCCCAGGTGGCAGTGAAGGCCAACCAGATTAGCATGGCCTTCGGACACCAACAAAGACTCAGGTGTCTGACCTGGTCATCCACATAGCCTTCAGTGGTTACTGAAGCCATGAACATCAATACAAATCCTGGCTGCTGCAGGGCTGTGGGCCCAGACCTGGCCCCCAGTGGCAACACAAGTCACTCAGATCAACATGGCCCCAGTGGTGGCTCAGCCGTTGGATACCAAAATGGCCACAGGTGGTGGCCTAGACCACGAGTATCCCCGTGGCCTAGAAGGCAACATGAGTCACAGACGGCAACACAGATCCTGGCGGTGGTAGGACCACAGACTTAGTCTTGGCCCTGGGCACAGCCCAGGCCTGGCCAGGATGTCACCCTGGTCCCAGGTGGCAACCAGACCGCCAACATCAGCCCATTCCTTACCACGCTTGCTTCTTCAGAACTGCTTCTTACCACAGCACACGAATCACTCCGCCTCTCCGCCTCTCCGCCTCTCCGCCTCTCTGCCTCTCCACCTCTCTCTCCCATTTCTCCACCATACCCTTGTTCATCACAATGGTGGGTCTGTGGATGCCTTCAGGCAGACTGGACAGGAACGACCCAGGCTGCCCTGAGCCACATGGCATCAGGTAGGCCTACGGAGGCCTTCAGGTAGATCACGTCATGAGGACCCAGGCTGCCCCAGGGGTGTCTTTTGCCCGCCTGAGCCACGTCCTGGCTTTTCTTTGTGAATGCTTCATTCTATCACAGGAACTTCCTGGGTCATGGTCTTGGGAAAGATGATGATGATTCCAAATTCCTGCACAGGACCGAGTGCCCCGCCATGTGTCCCACTTTTCTGTTGTTGGCCTCCACTCTTACCGCCTCCACTGCTGAGTTAGATGCGTTCTAAAGCAACAGCTAGTCTAAAGTCAGGAAGCTGCTTCTAAATTGTTCCTGCTGCCCTACTGGGTCGGTGGAGACCCCTGCACAGCTGCCTCCCCACCCCCTCATTTCTTCCACCTTTTATCCGAGACTGGAGACAGTTTGGTTGGTGAAGTGCTTGTCATGCAAGCGTGAGGACCCGAGTTCAAATCCCAAGCACCCAGGCAAAAAGCTGAGCATGGCTACCAAATCTATGGAGGTGAAGATAAAGGGATCCTTGAGACTTACTGTCCACTCCACACAGCCTAATCAGTCAGCAAGCATGCAGGCAAGACACTCATACACATAAAAACAAATGTTTAAAAATACTGGCGATGGTGCACACAACAAAGGAATTTCGTCGCCTTTGAGGGGCTGTGCGGTGCCCCCCAGAGTGAATCAGGAGGTTCCACAGCCCTGGAAAAATAATAAATAAATTAATTAATTAATTAATTAAAAAATAAAAATACTGGCGAGTATTCTTTCTATAGTGGACTCAACTTTATTATAATTTTAATATTGCCCTTGACTTCATGCTGTAAGGCTAGGTAGGTTACAGTCATTCTGTGTGCATTCTTCCCGGTATCTGAGGGAAGTGGTCTCTGAACGTCTGAGAATCCCAAAGTCCACAGATACTCAAGCCTCTTGTGCAAATGCACACATTATCTGCATGGAGCCTACACATAACCTCTGTACACCTTATTTTTATAGTAAAAAGCAAACCTGCCTTTATTCACACTGCACAGTGACTTTAGAAGTCTGTGAGGGATCTACAGAAGAACAAAGGTGTATTTACAAAAGTCAAAGAATAAAAGATCAGTTAAAAATTCTACATTTCCATGTGCTAGCAGAGAATTGTTCAAAATTAAAAAGGCCAAAAAAAATCAAATTCATTAACAATTACATTGAAAACAAAGAGTACTTGAGGACAGATTTAGTCAAGTATGGGTGAAATTGAGAAAATAAAACTAGAAAATGCCTACTAAAATTAAAGAAAAGCCAAAGTAATAGAGAATTTCCCCAGGTTTACGAGATGGATAAGTCTGTACTATTAAAATGCCGTCTTCCTTCAGTCGAGCTAATCGCTGCAACGTGATTCGTCAGCGATCTAGCAGAAGTTCTGCAGAGGCCACCAGGCTAGCCTCAGTGCTACGTGAAAACACATGGAGGTGCCATCGGGAAAATATTTTTAATGCAAGCAAAATTAGACAACTTTACATAACCGTGTGATTAATGGACTGTGTGTGTGTGTGTGTGTGTGTGTGTGTGTGTGTGGACATTTTTGTTCTTAGTAATTGGATTTTAAATGTTGATACCATGCTTGTCTTGTTACTAAAGCTCTATGGTATAATTTGAGATGAAACATTTCTCTGAATGTGTTCAATTCTCTGGACTGCTTATAATACTTGAAAACAATGTAATGTGACTATGTTCTCACACTAGCTACTTTACGAAACAATGACCAGAAGATAGTCTACCCATTTAGCACCGACGGATTTCCTTTCTAAAGACTTTATTTGAGTGGTTGGGTCCACAGATGTAGATTCCACGAACACAGAGGGCCCACTGTGGTAGTCATTTTCACGTGACGCTACCAGCACAGCGCTTACTACCCTTCCTTGCGCAGAACTCTCAGGTTGGTCTTGATGACTCTTTCTTCTCCGCTATTCTCCTGCCCTGGTGATAGTAGTGGCAGTCGGGGGAGGTTGCCGCCAGAGGATTTCCCCAGGTGGTAGAGAGTGAGGGGGCTGCGTAGACAAGTTACCCAGGCACTGCCTGTGACTGAGGGTGAGGAACACAGCGAAAGGGTGGATGGTGAGCCTGCAGCCACTGTTGGGCTCCACAGACAGGGCTTTTCACTTTGAGCACCACTATTGAAAGTCTCAGCAACTGGGGCCAGCCAGGTAGATACGGAGGTAAAGCACTGGCTGCCGAGCCTGGGAAGCTGAGTGTCATCCCCAGGCAGCACATAAACCAACTTCTGTAAGTTGTCCTCTGACCTCCACACATGCGCCATGGTACACACCTGACACTTCCTAAACACGCCAAATAAAGGCAACATAAGAACATTTTACATGTTAACAATTGGAGGAAAAAGTAGATGGATTTCCAAGGGCAAGCCAAGCAAAGCGTTGCTGATCCTATGTGAGAGTTCAGCTGCCCACTGTGAAGATTACTGGACTGTTCTGAGGCTCACCACTGAAAGCTCCTGAATGCAGATGGACTGTAATTCTCTCCCTCCTTTCCCTCTTGCCCCGTGAGAGTGCCAGGATCCTGGGCATGGCCTTGCCAAACAGGGTTTTAAGATAAAGTGGTTTCATGTTTGTATACCGTAACTCACTTGATCCTCTTATGCATGTTCAATTAGTTTCAGCTCTCCTGGAAAACATGATTCCTTCCCCGGGCAAACCCCTCAAGGAGCAGTGAGAACTCTATGGGAAGGTTAACAGAGAAAGACTAGATCTTTGTACCGCCCCCTCACAACACCGAAGTCCATACCCTTAGTAAGCTCCACCTCCAGTTGTGGAAAAGGCCAGGGTCTCACACTTAAGTTTGCAAAGCCAGGGAAAGCAAGCCAGATTGCTTATATCAACTTTCCAGATCGAAAGAGATGCATGGGACTGGAGAGATGGTTCAGTGGTTAAGAGCACTGGCAGTTCTTCCAGAGGTGCTGACTTCAATTCCCAGCAACCACATGGTTCACAACTATCTATGATGGGATCTGATGCCCTCTTCTGGCATGCAGACATACATGCAAATGAAGCATTCATACACATAAAAGTCTTTTTTAAAAAAATAAAGAAATAAGGAAGAAAGAGAAAGAAATAGACATGTGAAGGAAATCATACATCTGCATTTTCTGACTCATGGAGGAGGCTCCACCCTGCCTGATGATGGGCATCTGGTGGCATTTCCTGAGGAATGGAGGTGAATCAGGACTCACCTCCCTGATTCTGGGTGATACCTGCCCATAGCAATGGTATCTAGTCAGTATAGGTCACCACAGCTGTCCCAGGATACACAACTTACCTCCTGGAGGGTAATGAGTCCTCTGCAATCACTGGGGACCATACCCCTTCCTCAGTATAAAGCATTAACATGAGGTTAATCTGGCCAGTAACCCATGACATACCATGTACACAGTTCCAACATTGCATTTTAGAATTCTTTTGTGTGTGTGTGTGTGTGTGTGTGTGTGTCTTGCCTTTGTGTATGTATGTGCACCACTTGTGTGTCCAGTGCCCATGAAGGTTAGAAGAGGGTGTCAGATCCTCTGGAATTGGAATTATCGGTGGTTGTGAGCCACTATGTGGGTGCTGGGAACCAAACCTAAGTCCTCCGCAATAACAGCAAATCCTCTTAACCACCAAGCCATCCCACCAGCCTTAAGCTTCAGTATTTTTAGCAACTCCTGCTTACTGACACAGATCATTAAAGCTGTTGATCTGGTTTGTTTCAGAAGCGTGGGTTTTTAAACAGTAAATGAGTTCATTCATGAACAGACTACAGACAGGCACCGGCTTATAGTCAATGCACAGTGAACAACAGCTATTGCTATTATTTTGATGATGTTCCTTTTTTCAAAGCCAGCCTGTCATTTAAGAGGGTTTTGCCTGCATGTCTGTATGTGCACCACTGTGTGCCTGGTGATAATGGGAGCTGTTGGACCCTGCCTGCCACTGCTTTCCTGGGGGGTTGCCTTTAGCTTCATATTTGATTTCATTGCCCTTATCAGATGGATTTGCCTCGTTCAGTCACCACATCATTTCCTGGGAAGTCTGACCTCAGATTAGATCGAGACTGGCCAGACTTTGTTTCACCTGGGTTTTCCTCAATTAAAATAGTATGACCTTGGGCAAATTATTGAAACTTTTGGTCAGTACACTGCTTTCTTTGTCTGCAAGATTCTGCAAGCCAGACCTCCTGAGGGTTGCCTCCGGATTGCCTCCAGATTGCCTCCGGATTGGCTCTGTCAGGGGTCTAGTCGGGGTGGGGGTGGGGGACTTTAGTGCAAGCTCAGCAGGGACCAGGTGCTGACCTGCCCTTTGCCTGGGTGACAGCAGAGTCTAAATTCCTCTCTCTGATTTTCCGCATCCACCATCTTCTTTTGGAAAACCTCCCAGAAGTCCTCTCTGTGTATGGCCACCCTTCTAGTTCACAATCACGTCCGTCATTTCAGCCATTTGGGAAGGAGGGGCTTGCCAGCCTTCAGTCAGTTTCTCCTAGCCCTTTGATCCCAGCGCAGCCGTCCCATTGTCTCGTGTCTTAGCCGCTTGTTCCCTTGGTCTTATCTATGTACCCACAAATCTATGTCAGAGCTGGGACTTGAACCCACGACACACCCCTTGCTTGGGAAGCACAGTTGTATTCTCTAAACACAAAGACCTAGATTCTTCTCTTTTCCCTCCTCCCCCTCCTCCCTTTTCTCATTTCCCATTTTTTCCCTCTTCCCCTTCTCTCCTGTCTCCTTTCTTTCAGCATCTCCTTCCTCTTCCCCTCATTTCTACCTCTACCACTTTCCCTGCTGTGTCCCATTGTGCAGATCGCTCTACCTGTGTCAGACACTCTCGTGCCCTGACTCCCTAGCTGGCTTGCTAAGGGTTTTGGTCCCTGGTCCCATTAGCACATTAGCAAAATGAGTTTCCAGAGTAGTGCCTGCTCAGCAGGTTCTGAAACAGGGACAGAGAAGCCCAACTCTGAGACACAGCTGTTGGGGGGCTTCTTTGGTCCCAGCTTGTTCCAGGCTCCCCTGAACCTACTTAAAGTCTGTGTTTCAAAGTCTCTGGCATCTACTCATGTCCTGAGCACATATCCAGCAGAGGTTGGGCCTGTTGCACATCAAAATTGCTTTTGGAACCAGAAGGCTCAGGTGTCAAGTCTTCCTTCCCTTCAGGTAGAGTACCACCCACCAACACCTATGAAGGGCACAGGAGAAGCTGACTGTCCAGTGCTAGCCTCTCCTGGTACCCTCTGGTGCTGGGTCCAGTGAGAGAGGAGCTGCTCAAGAGAAGCCACCAAAGACTAGGGATGTAGCTTAGTTGCTAGAGTACTCGCTAACGTGCCTTGTGTTCAAGATACCCAGCCTCACATCACCCAGGCATGGTGGTACATGCCTATAATCCCATTTACAAGGTGGAGGCAGGATACCAGAAGTTCAAGTTCATTCTTGGTTGCACAGCTAGTTCGAGATTCCAAGATCAAAGCAGCCTGGGATATATAAAACCTTATCTTTAAAATAAATCAATAAAGATGCCACCGAGGGGCTGCATAGTTCAGGGGTCCCAGGATGAAGAAACAGCCAGGAAACAGCAGCAGTCTGCTGCTTTCTTGTTCCCTGCAGGCTTTTCTCACTCACTATTTGCTCCACGGCAGGAGACAGACGCGTGTATGAATAAGAGCCTGGCATGTGTTCCAACAGCCAAGCAGAGATTCTCCCAACAGAAGCCCAGAGAAGGAACTTCCCAAATCCCTTCTCCCTATGCTTGCTCACCTACTGTTGCCACTGTTGTGGGAGCTGCGTGAATAACCATCCATACCAAACACAGAGGATAAGGGAAAACTCCCGAACTTACATAGCCTTATCTTTAGACACCCTCAGTGCTGCCCTGTAGCTCTTTCTGAGCCTGAGGCTCAGCACCGTGAGAACGCCCCTTTTCTTGCTATAGTGAGTATTGTATAGCCAGTGTGTCTCACCCCACTGCACAAGCCCTTCCTCGAGAACCCTGTCTTTTTTATTGCTGTATTCCCAGCGTCTAACATAAAGAGAGGAGCTTAGGGCAATACTCAATGGAATGCATTAGTATATGAATACCAGAGAAAGCTAACCAGAGAGAAATATTCTGCTTTGCACTGTTAAACAAACATGTATTGCACTAACCTCTACAAAACAAACTGCTTATAGGTTCTGTTAATGACATTAATAGATGCAAAACAAGTGCTCAATAGTTAATCCATTCCCTGAGTGCTTCAGCGAATGAGAAGAGAGAGGTATAGTTTGTCTGCACAAAAAAAACCTTAGTCTCATCCCATCACTAGATCCCAACCCTAAACACCCTGGATTCTAGCGTCTCTGTTTGGTGGTACCACATTGGTTTGGGAGAACTCTGATCTACTATCAAACCCCTTGATTTTGGGTGATTCCTCTTCAGCCCTTTCTCTTAAGCCTCCACAGGTTCAATGCACACTCCATCCACAGTGAGTCATGTGGATGAACCTTCCAGAAAGAGCCAATTCCTTTTCTACCACTCAAATGGAGTTAGCCGATGGGACACGAGGCGCAGTACAACGGGAGGAGAGCCTGGACTCCCAGCTCACACTGTCCTTCCCCAGGTCCTTCCCACCCCCTCTCATCACGGGAGGAAGAGTAGCAACCTACTCTATGAACTTGGCCAGGTACAGCCCCAGGGGTTTGTATTTCTTTTATTTCTGCCCAGACTGCACAAAAAGGATGAAGGGCTCCAAACAGGAATTCTTCCCACACAGTCTCCAGCTTTGTTTGGTTGTGGTAGAACCAGCAGACTCACAGAAGGGTTTGCCTGGCGCCATCACCACGCCTGTCTAATACAGGAAGTTGTTTTTGGAAGATAAGGGAAACCACAGTCAACGTTTCCTCTGCAATCTGATATGCCTCGGAACTGCGGGAGACTACAGATATGCCTCGGAACTGCGGGAGACTACAGGATAGGTTAGAGGCTCCGTAACCCAGCTGACCAGGAAACCAACTGCCCTGTGAGCTCAGGAGTTAATGCAACTCTAGACTCAAATAGGTACTTTTGGTTGCATGAGAAGGGGGCATGATTCCTGCCAATGGACCAACAAAGGCTTCCTTCGATGGCAGAGGGACAGCAAAATACCCAACTCTGCCCTGTCCCATCCACCCACTCCCTCTGCAAATCAAACTGATTCTCCCAAACATACCAGCCCTCTCTGTCTCTCCTCCAGAAAACGTTTTGTCTCTGCCTGCCAACTCCTTATGGTTGAGTTTGTGCAAATGTCTGCAGACAACAGAGTCAAGGTCAGACTGGCATCGTGAAGTCACCATCCCTAAGATTCTGAATGCCATGAGCCACTCTAAGTTCCCTTTCCTGCAACAAACCTTTCCCTCAAAGGGTCCCGTGATAGTCTGAATGAGAAATGTCCCCATAGGCTCATGTATTTGAGCACTTTATCCCAGGTTGTTGGTACTGTTTGAGGTTTTGGAACCTTTAAGAGGTGGAGCCTTGCTGGAAGGAGTGCAGCATTGGGGTAGCCTTTGAGAGTTTATAGCCTGCCCACTTCCGGTTCACTCTCTGGTTCTATGTTTGTGACTGTGTGTGTGATCTCTCGGTTCCTGCCCTGGCCACCTGCTGTCATGCCTCCCCCACTGTTATGAACTTCTCCTTTGGAATCATAAACCCACATTAGCTCCTCTTTATAGAAGTTTCCTTGGTCATTGTGTTTAGCACAGCTACAGAAAGTAATAAATACAGCTCACACATTCTTGGGGTTTCCAGAGTCCAGGCTTTAAGGGAACTCCCACTCTTCCACCCTCTTGCCTCTCTTCAGCCCATCTGAAATGAGGCTGAACTGACTGTTCGGGAGCGTGAACACAACGGAAGCATAGGTCCGCAGATTCGACTCTTGCCTGCCTGGGACTGCACTAGAGGTTCCTTGAAGGGACTCTGGCCAGCTTGAGCGTGGCAAGCATGGCTCTGGCAGACTTTGCCCTTCTTTCCCATCCCTCCTGCCTTGCTAAAAACCATAACATTACATTCCTAAGGCTAGTCACCAAGGACTTATTTAGCCTCTTCCTCCTCCTGAAACTGACAACCAAGGTCCAACTATCAAAATATTCAAGTCCAGTAATCAAAAGCCCCCTTTGGCTCACCTAATTTACACACCCAATTAAAATTAAACATCTCATTCTAACACAGTGCTTCCCCTTGTACCATTACAAACTACTATTTTCTTATGTGCCAAGTCTCTATTCTCTGAGACAAATATCCCTGCCCCCTTTCCCTTGTTCCCTTCCCTTTCTCCCTCATCTATCCTCTGTCTCCTGTCTTCGTCCCTTATACCTGACCTCTGTCCCTCCTTTTGTTCTGAGAGCTTGACCTTGGGGGTCCTGAGCCAACACTTGTCCTTTTAGGTCTGGCCTGGCTCCTGTTTCTGGCCTAGCCTGCTCTGTGTGGCAGCCCCACCCTTCCCTCAGCACCAGGGCTCTCTGCAGGATCCGCTGGACCTTTCACAGCCTAGTCACAGAGAACAAGAGCCCAAACAAGGTCCCCACTCCTGTCAGTACACAATCCTTCTGTCTTCCCCTTTCCTGCCTAAGGACTGTCTTCATCCCTTCAGAAAAGACTCCCATCTCTTACTTACGGAAGTGTCGCCTCGTCGAAGCCCTCAGCGGAAACTAGTCTCACCACTCAGGCTGGTTAGACTTGAGGTCTTGTTTTCATCAAGCCAAGTCTTCCTCCTCCCATCATGCCTTGAGCTCTCTTCCTGCAGCCCAAGTCTCCCAATCTGCCCTGTATCGCAGTCATTATCTAAGCATTCCCCATCCTACAAGTATTTATTGAATAAAATCTGTATTCCAGCAATCACATTGTGGATGGAGAAAATGGAATCAAGATCTCCTAGAGCAGAAATGTCAGAGGTAAGGTCATAGCAAACAGTATCCCCAGAAACTTTTGCAAGGTAGTGGTTCTCTACCATGCTGACCAATAAGACACCTCAGAGAGCATCCAGATGTCCTGAAACCCAATCACACCCCAGCCCATCACAACAGGACTTCTGGTGGCAGCATGGGGCGTGGGAGGGGGGAATCCAGACATCAATGTTCCGTAAGGCTCCCATATGAGTTCGGGGCAGTTCAGTCTAAGAACCGTGAGTGGTTGAATCCTCAGATGTAGAACCTGTAGGCACGGGAGGCTTCCTGAATCCACAGAGATCAGTAATCTCTCCTAAAATGGATATCATCCATTAAACTCATCAATGGTCCCAGAAATCTTCTGCAAGCCCAGCCTACTAGGTTTCCAAGAAGGGCACAGCTGTGAAGTTGGGAGGTTTTAGAAAAAACGGAAGGGAAGAAGTTAGCAGGGTGTCTACTGCGGTTTGGACGAGAAATGTCTACAACAGTCCTGGCTGTTCCCACCAGGTGGTGGCGCTATGTGAAGAGGTTATGGTGGGGGGGGGGCTCTTGCTAGAGGAAGTATATCACTGGGAGGGCAGGCTTTGAGAGTTAAATGACCCCACTGCCTCCAGTTCACTCTCTGCTTCCTGCTTGCATTTAGAGATGAAATCGCTTGGCTTCCTGACACCGTGCCTGCTGCCTGTTGTCACATCCACTCCATGATGGACTTTTACCCTCTGGGACCACAAACTGAAGCAAACTCTTCCCGCCGTGAGGTGCCCTGGTCATGGTATCACAGACAGCAACAGAGAAGCAACTAAGTGTCCACGTACATAGAGTCTGCCCTGCTGAAAGCGAGGTCATTTCTAAGACAGCTCTGGCCTTATCTTTCAGGCGCCATGACAGGACTGTCAACACCGTTACACGCAGTATAAAACCCATGAGAAGGTTCCCTAGAGACGGCAAGAGGCAGTACGAAAGAGAGCCAATTGCGTGCAGTTATCCTTTCTTCCACATTCCCTGCTGTCACTCACGGCAGTATCTTAACATCAACACCGTAGAACTACTTACCCCAAAGATGTGGTAAGTGCCGCCCCTCCACCCAGAGGTGGAGTTGTCAAATCATGTATAAAACAACCTGCTAGCTAAAACAGAATTTTCAATAAAAAAATGAATCCATACATATTCCCTATGATAAATAAGTAGGATATTTCTAAAATTAAACTTTGATGGATGTCCTGGATTTTAATTGTCAAACACAACAACTTCACTCACTTACAGAGCTACAGCTAGCACGTGTGTGCTCCCTCACACCATTCTGTAGTCCATCTTTGCACAAACATTCAACTAATGCATTAGGGTTTTAATATCAGACGTCTAGTAACGTATTTAGGGGAGCTTATCGGTTATTAAATTGTTCATTTATTAATTGTGATGGTTGGAGGTAACTGTCAGCTTGAACAAACCAGGAATTACCTGGGATATGGCCCTCTGCACATGTGGGGGTGTGTCGAGGTAGGAAAACCTACACTATAACAACAGTACAGAAATGGAGTCAAGGGAGAATTCTGCAGGCTTGTGAGAACACTCCAGGAAAACAGGACACAGTCTTGTAACCTCATTTTCTTCAAAACACCAAATTGCTCTTGGGATGCGTTCCCACGCTCCTTCCAGGTGCTGCAGACAGGAGTTTCCTTCGGGTTACTCACGACTACTTGCTGCCATTATCCAGTTAAATGTTTAACTCTGTGGAAAGCACATTTTTGCCACATACTGTTCGTCTTTTTTATTGTACACAGCTTGAACCCAAGTGAACTGTTCCCATGCGAACTCCCTGAACTCTCAGACGACAAATTGTCTGCTGCTGAGTGAAGCTGACCATTGCATGAGCCTGCAGTCTGCCTCATTTAGCAGCTCCATTCTCCCAGGTCCCACTACCTCTGGAGCAGTGACTCCACCCGCTATGGCTGTCACCATTCTTTGGGTGGGATCCTGGACTGCATAGCTGGAGAGAGGGAGCTGAGCAACACACGTGCATTCATTGGCTCCTTTCTTTATGACTCTGGGTGTGATTTGCTTCAAGCTCCTGCTGCCTTGCTTCTCCACCATGATAGATTGTTGCAATTTTTTAAAATAAAAGTAGCGCAAGAGAGAAAGATGCCATGTGACAGAGCGCAAGTGAGGGGTTTTTTTACTGGGGGAAATTGAATGGGAAAAGGGGGGAGAGGAGAGGGAAAATCAGCCTCTGGGGACAGGAGCACAGAAGAGAGGAGAGAAAAATAGAAAGAAAGAGAGAAAGAGATAGAAAGAGATAGAAAGAGAGAGAGAGAGAGAGAGAGAGCGCTGGGAGGTGGGCAGGGCCCTTTTAAAGGGGGACTTGGTGAATGTGTGTAGGAAGTGCTCTTGGTGGCCACAACTGAGGACACAGCCTGTCTGAACCCCAAGGGCAGGCCAGTACAGATGCCTGAATGCTAAGAGACTGTACCTCGAATTGTGAGCTATACCAAAGCCTTTCTCCCTTAAGCTGCTTCACTCAGGGTATTCCATCGCAGCCATGGGAAAAGAAACAAAGATGCTAGCCCTAATTTGAAGACAAATGCCTGCCATATCAGTTCCCTAGCTCCAGGAACCCATGTGTCTTAGTCAGGGCTACTAATGTTATGATGAAATGTCACAGCCAAAAGCAGGATGGGGAGGACAGGGTTTATTCCGCTTTCATTTCCACATCACAGTCCACCATGAAAGGAAGTCAGGACAGGAACTCAAACAGGGCAGGACCCTGGAGGCAGGAGCTGATGCAGAGGCCATGGAGGGGTGCTGCTTACTGGTTGTTCCTGGGGGCTTGCTCAGTCTGTTTTCTTATAGAAAACAGGACCACCAGCCCAGGGATGACACTAACCACAATGGGTCGGACGCCTCCCTACCAATCACTAATTAAGAAAATGCCCTACAGGCTAGCCTACAGACTGATTTTATGAAGGCATTGTCTCAACTGAGGCTCCCTACTTCCAGATGATTCTAGCTTATATCGAGTTGATATAAAACTAGCCAGCACAACGTCTGCCTATTACTTCAGGAAATCCCTGCTCATGCTCTGTGGCGGATCTTGGCAGCACAAGAAACCAAGAGAAGTGTGGGAACCTGTCCTCCCTGATCCTTGAGGCCAAAATACTGGATGCAAATAATGTTTACGCTAACCAGCTAAGCTTCCTGCTAGTTCTGTCCTTGGTTCTGCTACAGCCTGGTACATTAGCCTGAGGGATCTATTTTACTTTAAAATGGTAATTTCTCAACCTGCCTCAAAGAAGCTCAGGCGCCAAGGCCCATCTAACCTGTCTGACATTGCCTTAAACCCTCGACCACCTGCCTGGGGAAAAACTCCCACAGAGGCCAGTTTCCCCAGCCCCCTCTGGGTGGGAGGAGTTTTCCTTTACTGGGGCCAAAGGTATTTTAACCCTGGATTTAGTTGAATAAAGGGGCATTCTCTTCTTGAGGATGACTGGAACTCTGTATCTGTGTGTGTGCGTCTTGTGTTTTAACCCCTAGGACAATATGGAACTCGTGGGATGTGGGTGGCGTGGAAGGACGACCCCTACAGAGAAGAATATATTAGTTATTTTCCTATTGGTGTGACAAAACCCATGGTGAAGACGACTTCCGGGAGGAACGGTTTGTCTGGGGCTTACGCACAGGAGGGATCAGAGTCCATCACCATGCTGGTGAGAGTATGACGGGGCAGGCATGGTGGCAGGAACACCGCAAGCTCACATCTCGTCCCACAAGCAGCAGGTAGAGAGAGATTAAGTTGGGAATGGAACACGATTTTTGAAGCATCAAAGACATACTTCCTCTAGCAGGACCACACCTCCAAACCCTTCCCAAACACTGACACCAACTGTCGACAATATATTCAAATACCTAAGACGACAGGGAACATCCCATTTAAAACATAAAGACTCTCACAGGCACCTTCAGGAGAGCGAGGTGAGGAGCAACACCTTCATGGAACCCATCAGGGGAAGGCTGGTAAGGATTCTTATGTAAATCTGATTTGAGTCTGATCAATGTCAGAGAGGGGCCCCCATACTTCAGGAACCTCTTACTTTGTCTTGGAGAGGCAGGTGGGCCTTGGGAATCACCCCTTAATAGCCCGAAAGGAAATGTCCCTGATAGTCTCACGTTTCTGAACCCTTGGGCTCCAGATGCTGGTGACATTTTAGGAGGTTTTAGAAACCTTGGGACTGGGGCCTAGCTAAACGAAGCGGTTGCCAGGGGTGAAACATGAGGGCAATGACTACCCTGGCTCCAGCCTGAGATATTACAGCAACCACAAGCTCCCATCACCCTGGAGTAGACCGCTCCTCCACGCCGTTCCCCACCATGATGAAGCTATGAGCCACTGTAAATCCCTCTTGCCTTGAGTGTCTTCTGTCATGTGCCTTGCTGCAGTAATGAGAAGAGTGATTGGTATAAGCTGTAAGACCCTACCAGAGGGAGCCAGAGTCCCGGATGACAGCTGTAGAGATGACTGTGGATACAGAAATGAGAGTCCTTTGTCTTGCTCATAAGCACATATACTTCTTAACAGCCATTACAAAAATAACTTGGAAATACACTTGAAAGAAATCAAAAAGGCAGTTAATAAATTATAGTGTTAATGATTATCCTAGAGTTAATTACATGTGTATGAGTGTGAGTATCTTCCTACTTTGGATAGGTGACAATTTCTTATAGAGTGTAAGGAAAGCATTAACCATAAAAGGAAATATCAATAATTAGAGTACACCCGGCATAAACATAGGAACTTCCATTCACCAAAAGACACTTCTAAGGAACTGAAAAGGTAGGGCTGGATAGTTCATCGGTTAAGAATACTTGCTCCTCTTGCAGAAGAGGACACCGATTCTGCTTTCTGCAGCCACATGACAGCTCACAGTCAAATGTAACTTCATTCCAGGGGATCTGATGCCTTCTTCTGGCTGCTGCAGGCACTGCATGTGTGTGACACCCACGCACACACTCTGACACACATGCAAATACATAAAATAAAAAAAACAAAGGTGTATAAAAATAAAAAGGTATGTGTAAAATGATTAATAGGAAGGTGTAGGAGTAAACATCTGTAATTTATTTGACCAAAAATATGGAAATAATTCTGTTATATAGTTATTAAGAAAAAAAAACAGCACCTCAAAAACCACCTTAAGTAGTCATCGATGCAGTCTTCATCCTGTTAGAGGTGAGGGGTTGCGCTGCCTCCCAGTCACACTCTGTCCAGTCTCTTCCTGGGCTCCAGCCTGCGACAGAGTGGTAGTGTTTTACCCCAAGGGTCATTTAATAGACTTCACAATAAGGCCTTGGCTAAGCCAGTTATGACATGGTAAGTGCTTTTGGCTGTCCCTTGAGCGCCCATGAAACTGTGTCAGACACAAACTCCAGGCAGTAACACCTCCTGCCCTAACCTATTGCCAGAATATGATTAAAGAGTGGGAAAATCGCTTTCAGAGGCTCAGAAGCCAGAGAGCTGGACCTCTGAAGGCCCAGGAAGGGACCACTGCTGAGGGAGAGCAAGATAACAGAAAGCTGTCCAAGACCTGCAGTGTCAGCTACCCCTTGATAGTTCAAGAGGTTCCATACCACAAAGAGGACCTCTGCACTGCATCACCTCTGGGGTGAGTATGGCTTGGGTACCCAGCCCATTCCTAGGTGTCCTCAGCCTAGTTAATATAGAACCACCACCTGCCAGTTTCTCACCACGGGAAGAAACTAGAAAGACCCTTTCGAGAGCTCTAACTCATCGCCCCCTGCCTTCCAGGATATGGACGGCATTCTACAAATCAGATCCTCGCATCGCCCTTGGGAAATACTCCCCAATGGAACAAGAGATCCAAGTAAGTGCTCTCAAGTTTGCATGGGCAAAGTCTCTCTGAAGTCTGCCTGTAGAGGTAGGAGTAATCCCAGGGTTACAAATCTACAAGAGCTGGTGCCAGGCTCCAAAGTCACAGTGAAACCCTGTATCGAAAAACAAAAACAAACAAAAAGCAAACCAAAAATAAACCACCAATCACAGGCGTTTCCACAATAGCTCCTGTTGACTGTGACGACTGACGGATTTCACTCTCTGAACATCCCAATCAGGAGTACAGCCATACGGTACCGGAAAAATAGCTCAGAGGGTGAGCACCCTGGCTGTGCAAACGTGAAGACCTGAATCCTTAACACCTATGTAAAAAGGCCGGGCATGAGTGTGTGTGCTGTGACCCTGGCACTGGGGAGCAGAGACAGGCGGACCCTGGGAGATCGCTGGCCGGCCAGCCTAAACAAAATGGCAACTTCTAATTCTGTGAGAGACGATTTCTCAAAGGAATGTGAAAGGAAGTGATAGGTGAAGGGACCTAATGTCTTCTTCTGGTCTCTGAACGCACAGACACCCACCCCCTATATGTCAGCAACACGTACACATACTCAAACAGAAAACACACACCGAAAAACATATAACTGTGATACTAGATTATGAAACTGTCGTTTCTTGAGTACTCACTTGGCACTATATTGGACTTCGAGTGTAACACATCCTCCACGTGTTCATGTCTTTCAACACATGACTCCCAGTTTGTGGCACAGTTTTGAGAGGTTATGGAACTTTAAGGGGGTGATGTCTAATGGTTGAAGAAGGACGGGGTCATGGGTCCCTGAGAATGGGCCTTCTGGTTTTTGCCTAGCCTTTGTTCCTATCCTGATCCTCTGAGATGTGGGCAAGCTGCTCCATGCAACCACCGCCATGGAGCCACCTGCCACCATGCCTTCCCTACCATGATGAGTTGTGTCCCCTCAAACTGTGAGCCAGAGAGAGTGCTTCTCCTTTGAATTCCTTCTTCTCGGGTGTTTAGTCACCCTGATAAGAACATAACACACGCACAGGCACACACACGCACAGGCACACACACACAAGCATGCACGCGCACACATACACACTAGTCTCACATATATTTTCTTTTGGTACTTCACAGTAATCTTTGTAAGGTCAATAAAATGAATCTAAATCCATAGTGGATGGAAGGAGAGCCAGGCTTTGCACCCAGACCTTTTTGACCCCCCAATGTCTACCCTCTTTCTCATTCAGTGCTCTTGGCAGTGAAGGGAGAACCAGCCGCAAGCTAATTTTCTTTCCACAAGGTGCTGAGATTTCTAACCATCTATGTTCTATTTTCAGCATCTTGGTGGCGTTCACACTATAGCAGCCAGGAGATTTTTGGCTGACCAACACAAGAAAGAATGGAAGATGCTGAGGGAGCTACGGGCACAGTCTTCGGACTACAAAAAGGCGAAAGAATATAGAAGAGAGTCCTCTTCTCTGTGTTCTGCTTGTGGATCCCAGGAGAAAATATGGACAGCCAAGGTGATTCTGCCTACAGAGGAGTTCAAGATCCCCCACCGAGAGCTGACCGACATCAGCAAGCATATCAAAAGGATACAGCTGGCACGAGCCCTGCAGAGTAAGCCGTTTTCTCCATACATTGAAAGGCTCCAGAATGCCACATTGCGGTCCGGCCCGGAACCGGGTTCCACCGCCACAGACAAATCCAGTGAAGACGGAGATAACTACGAGAGGGAGAGGGATAGTTCTGATAAAGGCAGCCAGGAGGAGAAGGGGGAGGCAGAGCTCAAACCCACCAAAACACGAGAAATTACGATGGACGTCATTTTCAAGTCAGAAGAACCTAAGGGGTGTTTGATATGCCATCGGAACGACCGGAAAACGTTCCTCCCTGGGAAGAGACGGGAGCGGCGCATCACAGGCCTGACCAACAGAAACCTCTTCCCCATCACTGGCTTTCCTGGGGACCTGATGCTCATGAACCAGGACTTTATATCACGGGGCATTCACCCGAGTGACGCCATTAAGATGTACTGGCTGCCAGAAGAGGATACCTGCAAAGTGCGCAAACACAGCGCAGCCCGCTGCCTAATGTGAAGCTCTAGTCCCGAGCATGCGCAAGTGTCCTGCTCTGAATTTCTCCTGCACACCGCGTCCCCAGGTCCCTCCTCCCTGCTCTTCTCCTGAGCTCCTTGGCTTCTCCTGCTCTGTCTCCATGGTGTCTCCAAGATGAGACCCTGATTCTGAAACTTCCTTGTTTCCAGCAACTCTTGAGTCTGGCCCCCCACGTCACCCCACTATCAGAAGATCTACTTTGTGGGCTTGTCCCCGCTGGGCAGGCTGCTTTCTTGATCCTGGGTAGTCACTGAAAAACTGAAGTTGCCCACCAAACGCTGAGTCCTGGCACTAGGAAACAACCCAGATGTGACAGGAAATAGATTCCCAGCCTCCTCCAAGGGATCTCCTGGCTCAATCTGAGCCTTGGGCATAGATAGGAACTTCAGCTTTAGTGGTGGGGGGGAGGAGGCAGCTAGAGCAAATAAAGGGGTTTCCCTTCAATGACAAAACTCTGATGTTTCCTGCATGTGTGCCGATGGATTGCATATATGACTGGTGCATAGAGGCCAGAAGAGAATGTTGGGAGGATGCCTTCTTTATGGGTGTGTGTACGTGTGAATGTCTGCAGGGAGAACTCAGCCTGGCAGCTTGGAGATATGCGTGAGACACTGCTGAAATCTGTCTCCTCATCTTGAGTGACACTGGCCAAGCTGAAGCTTCTGGGGTGCTGCCAGGTCCCCCGGGCGTTCTGGAAAAGAAGAGTAAAGTGACAAGTTCCCGTTTGCCTTTCTCAACAAGGCCCTGGAAACCAGTGGCTCCTTCTTTTCTGTCCTGAAAGTCTCCAAGGAAGGATAACTAGTTGACCATGGTCCAGCATGACTTGAGGAGGTTCCAGCTCTCTCTAATGTGTGGGCCTCGCACCTGGAAGGTGAGGCAGTCTAGGAATCGCAGGACAGGGGTGAGGAGCTGAGACTAAAAGGCTTGCCGGCCTTCTCTAGATTTCAGTGGCAGAACCAGAGCCAGCTCCCACTTCCTCCCTGACTGATTTATACAAGAACTCTGTGCTTATCACTCTAGGCACAGAAACAAGCCCATGTGTAACAGCGGAGATCTAGGAGCCCTTGGGCAACCCCTTGGGAGAGCGGGTGTCCAAATGGACAGATATGCAGCTCCCTTTATTACAAATCCCACTAGGATCCTCATGGTTCATTCCCAGGGCAGTGCCCATGGTGACAAAGTGTTTGCTACAAGCCCTTGAGGAACAGTCCACAATGCGGCGCCCCAAAGGGTTATACATAATGCTCTCTCACTGGGCACACATCCAGTAGAATCCAGAACATGTGTCCACACACAAGCTCCGACATGAGTATTCATAGCCGTTGGCTTATGGTAGCCTCAAAGTGGAGACAACCGAAGCGCCCCTCTGATGATGAGTGGTGAATGGAAAGAGGTAAGGGCCGTGCAATAAAGTCCTTTTCAGGGGTGTGAAAGATTAGGAACTGATCAAGATCCGAGCGTGAATACAGAAATGTCATGCTAAGGGAATGAAGCCAGTCATGGAAGATCACACACTTTCTGCTTCTACTTATGTGTGATGCCCGTGCTTCTACTTATGTGTGATGCCCGTCAGAGTTCTCTCTGCACAGAAGCCCCGCCTAACCCTTTCCTGCCTAGCTTTTTATTAGATCACCTTGGGCAGGCAAGGTGAAACAGATACAGCGCGTCTTTACATAACTAAACAAATGCAGCAGACAGCAAAGGAACACATCTCTACACAGTTAAAGTAATATTCCACATTACAAACAAACATAACACAGCTTTGCCTAGTTAAAATAATATTCCACAACACAAGGCAGTGGCTTCCTGGGGAGACAGAAAGGACTATGTTTTCTCGAAACACCCAAAGTTTTGATAGCACAATATCCTCTCAGCAGGAACGCCTGGATTAAGCCTTGGTTTCTGAGGATTTCTGAGCCCCACATCTTTGTCCTGGACACACTGTTTCTAAAAGTGTCCTTAAACAGCCTCCCGCATCTCTTCTGTGGGTCTTTCCTCCACTTCCCTGTAAAACTTGAGGCATCTATCTGTCCAAACTTGCCGGCAGCCTCCAGCCCATCTGGTCTCTGTGCTGACCCCAGGCTGCCCTCGCTCCTCTCCAGGCGGCCTCACTTTCCTTCCACAAAGACCAGTGGGAGGTTTGCAGGGTGTGTTATAAAGAGCCTCCTCTACATGGTTCCCCTCTCTTGATCGAGAACTCCAGTTTGTTCAGCTAGCCATTCCTATCCCAAGAGGAAACTGAGTCAAACCCTGCTTGGAAACTAGCCCAAGAGCAATGGAGACAAGGTATAAGTGATGGCCAGGAGCCCCACCATCTATATCAGTGTCTACTGCAGACATGGATGTGATAAACACCGAACAATGGCTCAGAGTCAGGTGTGGTGCAGAGGGAAGTGAGAAGAGCCGCTCGCCATTTGCTGCCTACCGAGAGGGAGGGCAGCTCTTAGAGGGCAGAGCAAGGCCAGGCAGGGAGGAGCACCAGGCATCTACCTGCTGCCAGTCTGCTGCCATTGTATGTCATTTCAGAAGATGATCCCCGTACTCCTTTACACCCACCAGAGACTGGCTTTCCGAGACCTGCCACTGCAAGGGCTCATAAGTACATAAAGGGCCTGTCTCTTAGAGAGTCGGAAGAACACAGTGTTCTACCTGCTGGCACCCCAGATTGAGACTTTCTCAGCTTGTTCATGCTTGGAGACGCTACATAGCTTGGGCAAAAGGTCACGAAGCACCATTCAGGTCTCTCTGACAAAATAGAGTAGATAGATGATAGATAGATGATAGATAGATAGATAGATAGATAGATAGATAGATAGATGATAGATGGATGATATATGGATGGATTAGATAGATAGATAGATAGATAGATAGATAGATAGATAGATAGATAGATAGATGGATGGATGGATGGATTAGATAGATAGATAGATAGATAGATACATACATACATACATACATACATACATACATACATATGGGAGAGGGAGGTGCTCAGTTGGTATTTCACCAAAATCTCTGTAGCAGTCACAGCTGCCAAAAATCTCATTCAAAAAGTAACAATAATCAGAGGGAAGCATGCAAAATATTTCAATTGAAGAACACCCATCCTGAAGGTTTACATGAAATTATTCCTAATGTTTTCCCTGGCTTTAAACTCCACCACTTCAGCTTTCAAAAATCCAACCGACCATGGAAAACCGAAGGACACGTCTCAGGTCACTGAACCATATATTAGCAACCACAGCGGCAACTCCATTCTCTGTGACAACAAATAACCACAATGCCATTCTGCGTGATTATTGCTAATCTTTGGTAGGAGCTCAGAAGTCCAGGTGACGTTGACCCAAATGTCCGAAAGACTTCCTTCTGGGGAAGATATCCATATTCCTACACAGATTAATCCATGCTGTGGCTGTGCTTCTTTTCCCTTGAGTACTCAGCAGTAATTGTAACAAGAAGAGCACATGGCGTAAGACACGTGTACAAACCCAAATGCATCCCTCCACTTCAATAAGCCTGTTACTCACCATTTGGTAAATCCTTTTCCCGCAAGGGGCACAGCTTTTAGCTTTTAAATCAGCTATTATCGTGAAAGCCTTTTCCATCGCAGCGTCTAACAATCCAACTCGCCGCCTATTAGAGGCTGTTTCAGTTATTTTTGATATTCTGTGGAGAGTGTGAGGTACCCTTTCCTGCTTAGAGGGGAAATTTCCCCTCTTTGAACCTGAAATGCTTTCAAAGAGGATAGATATTGCCTTTCAAGAGGGATAAGGCTGCCATCGTCTTAAGAGCCGTGATGGTCTCCAAAGACTCCTAATGCAGAGAAAAGCATTAGCCACTTTACATTGCCACCTTAATGAGTACTTAGCTCATAGCTGGCCAAGGTAAATGTCACAAACTTAGGAATTATTTTTCTTTGTTAAAAAAAAAGTCCATCTGATCTCCACACTGTCCTTCCTATCTCCGCTGATCCTGCACAACACGCGTGTGGGATGTACATGCCTCTTATTACCATTCTCGAGGTTAACACAAAACACACCTATATTTCTACTGGAGCCAGGGGACAATTACAAGCAAACTGATAGACTAGAACATTCTTAGTTCTTATTTCCTCCCATAGAAACAATCTGGTAACCATTAAGAATTGAGTCTGAAAGGTTTCTCTCAGACTAATGTGGCCCCCAGCTAGTGGTGTTATAGGACCGGGTTGGAGGGAGTAGGCCACTAGAGCCGGTCCTTTGTCCTAGCCAGTTACTATTGCTGTGGTGAAACATCATGACCAAAGGCAACTTGGGAAGGAAAGGGTCTATTTGGCTTTCAGGCTAGAGTCTGTTATCTAGGAGAACTGAGGCAGGATCCAAGAGGCAAGAACCAAAGTAGAGGCCACGGAGGAACACTACTAATTGACTTGTTTCCCCCTGGATGCTTAGCTTTCTCTCTTATATAGCCCAGGACCAGCTACCTGGGGGTGGCACCACCCACAATAGACTGGGCTCTCCTACATCACTCATTATTAAAGAAAATGCCCCAATTCTAATTGAGGCATTTTTCTCAGTTAAGGTTCCCTCTTCCCTGGGAAGTGTCCAGTTGACAAAAAATAAACCAGCACAGAGGATTCTGACCCATAGTGCAGGGTGGTGGTCCCTTCTAATAGGTGTCAGAGGAAGGGAGAGGTTTTTATACTGGTAATTGATGAGGAAGCCACAGTTGGGGCCACAGCCAGGCTGTCCTTGAGTCCTGGTGGCAAGAAGAGGGCAGAGAATTTCTCGAAAGGAATGTGTGCCTCTGAGGATGTGGAGGAGGAGGGGCAGACTACATGAAGTTGTACACTTTATACCAGTGGGGATAAGCTGGAACCAGTTGACCCCTGATGCTCCAAGAGTCAGATAACTTGAAATTCATAAACTTCCTTGGGGAAGTAAGAGTTAGCTGGGCCATTCTCCTGCAGTCGTTCTGGAAAGTTTGGGATCAGTCTAGGGACTAGAGATTCACAGACAGGCTCAGCTAATGGAAGAAAGAAGCTTCTTCGGGTAGACGTGGCAGCTGCCTCTAAACCCAGAACTTGAGAAGGGGGAGACAGAGCAAGCTGGCGTGATAGACAAGCAGAAGTGGGGTGCTCCCGGTTCAGTGTGAGCCCCTGTCTCAATAAAGTGAGAAGCTATCAGGGAAGATACCCAATGTCAAAACTTTGGGCGCACACATAGGGCAGGTCAGAGCATACCCACATGCACATCATTCATACAGGAAAGGAAGGAGAGAGGGAGGCCCAGCAACAAAACGGCACTAATGTTGAGCCGCAGCGCCCTCTAGCTTCCACAATTGGGATGGCTAAAGAGTTATGGCGAGCTGTCTGCCTGGAAGGAACCGGAAGGCAAGCTCTGACCCAGAAAGATGCAAGGCACAGCTCAAAACAGATTTGATATTTCCTGTTCTTTTACCCACTGTGTGCCTGTCATTTGTTTGAGGTGTCGCCCAAACATGGAGTTCTAAACAGGTTCACATCTGTTCAGATCTAGCCACAGACTTGAATCTACAGATTGCCCACACAGAGTGATCCATCAGGACTTTCCCCAATGTCCCGGGCTTGGACATGATTATGGGTGATGAAGTCCGGGAGAATGAAAACTGACAAGGTATGCCCTGGCCTCCTACCTCCTCTGCATGTTGGAAGGGCTCATGGGTCCATCCCCACCCAACCCAGTGCTGCTGAAACTTGCACAGTAGGTAACGGGCACTTCTCAGCCATCTCTAGTCAGAGCTGGCAGCTGTGGTCAAGTCTCTGCTAGACTTCTCTGGCCCTGTCCTAGGGGGACTGACCTAACTCTAGCAACATGTTCCTAGTCAGGATCATCCTAGCAGCCACTGGTTGGGGCCTGAGCCTGGCACATGGCATTGGCATTGCCAGCACAGTACTTGGGTCCCACCATCTGTGTCACTGATTCACTGCCTTCTTGGAACCCATTGCATCCCTTTATCTTCTGTGATCACCTGTTATGTTTCTCCCCGGAGACTTCCTGCAAACAGCACTCCTGTCCTAGGCATCTGTACCCCCCTCTGAGCCCTCCCCAGCCCATAGCTCTGAATGTTGCATCATGAATGGAAAGATGAAGAATCTGGGAGGACTGAAGATGATCATTTCCTTGAAGGTTCTGGAAGCCTTGAAGCAGAACCCCTTCACCTTTCAGCATTTCTGTTGGCGTGTCCCCACAGCTGTCTGACGTGAGGGAAGCCAGCATGTGGGTCAACCTCTACAGACAATGACCAAGCAGACACTTGCCTTGAGAAAGAGTCTTTATTCAGTTTGCCTCGTTGTGAGGACAGACTGAGATTGATTGACACTACAGGTTGAGAAAGTTGGCTATAAAATGGGGAAGGGGAACTAGCTAGAGAAATCACTGCTTCTCCAGTGTTTGGCTCCTACGTGTGGGGGGTTGTCGACAGTGGTCTCGTTCTGCTATGTCCTTCCCAGCCTTCAGCCTGTAGACCCCGGGGGAACTTGGCCCCCACCTTTCTCCTCTCCCATCTCAACATACTTTGCCATGCATTCGTGCTAAGGGGAACCTAGCTGCAGTGTATCCAGGTGCAAAGCATCACAGGCTCATGTCTTCCATCTTTTCTGGGAATCTAGGCATGTGGAATCAATGCCTAGGTGCGCTTTGCTTCACATCTTTGTGCTTGGAGGTTGGCCACGGGCAACGCGTGTCTTCCTTCCCAGTGTGAAGGCGGCCACAGTTAGGACCAAAGCCAGGAAGATTCCACCAAAGATGGCAGCGGTGGGATAGGCCGCCTGGGAGTTAACTGGCTTCTCCACATCCTTCACTGCCAAGTCTGCGGAAGAAAAGAGAATGAGGTGACGGAGGGGGATCGGGCACAGACCAGAGAATAGCAGAGAGGACAAGGAACTGGATGGTCCTCATCAGAACTTTTCAGTGGAGATGGATAAGGAAATGGGAGAAGGGGAAACCGAGGCTAGCCTCCACGAAGCAGCTGAGTATTGGGCTAGAGAGATTTACACAGTGTTGTCTTGCCAGTGAGGGGAGTTAGGGAAGGGTCTTCACAGGAACTCAAACCTGGGCTTTGGGAGAACAATTCTGGATTGGGTCTGTAGATGAGAGTTGGGGCTTTTAAGCCAGTTGTAAAATGGTGACAAGATCCCCAGACAAAAGGAATACAGGACTCGAGCTACTATGGGAAAGGCAGGCATACAGTGAACACAGACATTGGGCACCACCTGCCTCTTCACTTTGCCCACTGTCCTTTTCTACAAAGTCCCATCCCAAGGAAGCACCAGCTATGCACAAGGTGTGCTCTGACCACACCTGTTTCTTTGTTTTGTTTGTTTTTGTTTTTGACTCCTGCCATACCATAAGCCTTTGGTAAGTATTTAATGAATAAATGAAGAAAGAGTCTACACTCAGCTTGCTGTAGGGACCGACCTACTATGGGGCATAAGGACAGGAAACTATCACAGATGGTTCCCAGAGGGTGATGGTGATTCCCTGATCTAGGGGTAGGTTTGTGACAATATAATAAACCCATTTCTGCCCCTGCCACTCTTGCCACTATATCTCCCTACCTGATGCCAGCCTGGGTCAGAAGCCCTAGGACTCCTACCATCGGCATCTCCTAGTCAATGCCCACAACAAACAATATAGCAGAAACCACACCCTACCATGCGGTCTAGATGGGGAGCAAAATGTCCCACTTAGTGCCAGACCTGCCTCCCCCTCCCCCGCCAGAAGTCAAAATCAATTCATGCTGCCTGTATTTCCATGCCCCACCCAGCTGGTGAATTCAAAACACCTGTTACCACCCTGATGGTAGTCTAGGAATAGAATATAGAAATAAAGGGTCCAAGAATAAAGAAATAGAAAATTGTAAGCCCAAACACATTTTAGAGAAAAATAACCTTCAGGAAAAGGTTATAGCAAAAATAACAACAACAACAAAAAAAACTGTTAACCTTTAGCTAACTTTCTGCCTTCAGAGCAGACATCCTGGCAGCCATGTGCACAGAGGTAAATCTTTAACAATTGTCTCCCGCCTCCCAGCTTCCCAGCTAGGCAGGTACTGCAGACAAAGGTTAGCTTCTAACTACTGTCTCTAAGGACAATACTCTGCTTGTATTCCCTTAAGTTTTAACTGTCCCCTATGTGACTCTACCCTCTGTCTTGCACTCTTTCAGGGACAGTGAAAAGCAGCTGTGTAGGCCACAGGTTTTCACAAACACTCTAAGTTAACATCCTATAACCAAAAGTTGTAAAACTTAAAATGTAATGTGACTTTAAGCCTGGCTTCAAGGCTGTAAAAGCTCTTTGACCCACACCTGATTGATTTTACTGTTAAAAAGAGGCCCAACACCAGCCCCCGTTGCCACGGTTTCAGACGCCTGTACTCTGGTTGTTGGCCCAGCTGCTGGTAAGCTTCACCCCGGGGTGATTTTTTAATATTTTTCTTTTTCTAAATAAAGTTTGCTTCTGGTTTAATAGACTACAGAGGTCTGTCCCCATGTTTTGTGCTCTCTCGGTGGCAACAATGAGGAACAATATTCTTATTAATTATGTTAACAACAAAAACTATATTACATTCATCAAACACCCGGTGACTTACACCAGACAAGGACCAAGGTGATTTAAGGAGCATTGCCTTAGCACGCCCTCTTAATAGTCTTAGAAGAGATTAGCCTTCTCACCTTATAGATAAGGATTCTGGGAACTCCAGACCACAACTCTCTTGCCTAGGACCTACGTGTAACCGTGAGCCTTGGGGAAAGGCTACAGCTAGGCCTAATTCATTGACTGGTGTGTAGTTTGAGTTGGCCCATAACATAGACAAAAATATCCCAAATTGACCAGAATCAAGAATCCCAGTGGAAGATAAGATTTGAGGGCAACCACTTACCCAGGCTCCTCTTATTTTTGTTGGGGGATTGCAACTGGATGGGTCCCAGGACAACGTCCACCTTTTCTTGGTAGGAGCCGACATCTCTCCTGGACCTCACTACACAGCCTCTCTGGCACCGGGAAGAGAAATCATAGGCTCTGCAAACCACCAGTTTACACTTCAGATACACCGAGGGGAAGCGGTTCAGGAAGTGGAAGGAACTGAATTTGAAGCGGGCGATGCGTGGTGATGGTGAGGAGTAGAGTTGGTAAGTTTCATCTCTCACGCATCTGGAAGTAAGGAAAGGAACCGGTTAGCCTGCTGAGGCTCAGTCTCCCCTTCATGCCCTTGTTCTCAGCAGTCATCCTGAGATCTGGGCTTCCAGCGTCACCACACACTCATTGTGAGGGGTGCATATAAGTCCCAGCAGCCCAGCAGATCACCTGGTGTGACAAGCTCAGTACGCTCGAGTAACCAGGGAAGCTCAAGTATGGAATCCAAGAGCAAGCCAGGGGCAGGTCAGGGAGGGAGATGGCCCCTTCTTCCCTTTCCTGGTCACTGGGCTTCGAACGGTGACATTCAGATGTAGGCTGAACATTTTCCATGCTCCCTGACTCTTGTCTTTTAGGGCCCTAGGGCCTCTCTGCTGAGCTCTCTCTCTCTGTCTCTCTCTATATCTCTCTGTCTCTCTGTCTCTGTCTCTCTGTCTGTGTCTCTGTCTCTCTGTCTCTCTGTCTCTGTCTCTCTCTCTCTCTCTCTCTCTCTCTCTCTCTCTCTCTCTCTCACACACACACACACACACACACACACACACACTAAGCCTGGCCTGACCCTGGGCAACTGCACATCCATGTTGGCAGTTCTCTCTAGAACTGGAACTCCTAAATCCTGCACTTCCTCTTCCCTTGGGCACCTTGTCTCTGCTGACTAGTGAAGGAATCTGTCAGCCAATCGACTTAAGGATATCACTGAGAAGATGAGGTTGTCTACAGGGGACGATCCATGTGCATCTATAATAGTGAAGCTTGAGAGAGAGAAGCAGAGAACACTGGCTTGGCGTTTAGACTAGAACGCTTCTTAGGAGGACTGTCCCAGGGCAGCCTGGCTGTCCCGCAAGATTAGCTCCGTGTCAATTTACCCTCTTTCTCCTTCCTGCCAGAGCTTCCTTCCTGCTTCTCCCTTCAACTCAACAGCCCTGAAATACCCAGAATCCTTTTCTGTACTGCAGCCCTATTAGCATTCCAAGTGAAAGGGTTTTTGGAGGTTTGTGCAGAGGAGGAGCATTGGAAAGAATTGTGTGGAAGCATGGCTGGGAGCAGGGGAACACTGCATAGGCCAGAACTTAGTGACTCAGATCCACCAGCCAGTTTACTTTTGGGGGCCCCTATAGGGATGCCGTGGTTGAGGACCAGGGTGCAGCTAGTGAGACTCTATGCTCCAGGCCCAGTTGTCATCACAAATGGCATTGCCACATATATGGCAGACTGTCGCCATAGTCAAGAACTACTTGCTCATAGGTGAGTCATTCATGTTAGTCACTCCACTCCACTCAGACACTGCTTGGCTACCATGGAGAGAAAGCGGAGTCTGGGAAAGTTTCTTCCTGCGTTTGCTGTGTTTCCAATGGGACAGTTCCAACATGAACCCATTATACAGACTGTGCAAGCAGATGCCCAGCCTCTGCTTATGGAATTGATATTCATGTTCAAAGAGTTCCTAGGACGTGAGGCTGTCTTTGGCATCTCAGGTTGGTGTGAGGTTTAAGACCACTGCCCAGCTACTTACTACCAGCCCTCCTTCCCTTGACACTGTAACTTCCCATCAGAGGCAATGGCTCCTCAGGTATCAAGGGTCATAATAATGGCTTCTAAGCCAAGAAGTATCATGCCCACCAGCAGAGATTACACAGTGAGGGCCGGACTCGCACACCCAACATGTCAGACCTCCTCCAAGAGTGCAGGAGCAACACACCTCCCCAGAGAGCCTCCTCCAGGGACACTGAAGCAGAAGAGACCAGTGCTGCCAATCTGGTCTCCACTGAATCGACCTCAACATGTCCTGAACCATAATGGAGAAGTGGCGTTCCCAGCGGATAGCGAGTGTGACGGCCTTTGGCGCAGTGACCTTCTAGGTCACCTGCTGACTGTGCAGTGCTCTCGGGGTCCACCATCCTTTCCCATTTAGCCTTCCCAACATTTAATCCTTGCCACTATCTCCCACTGGCATGCGATACAGAAACTGACGCAGAGATCTGTGTACTTTAGTGGGGGAGAATTGTCTGTAATCTGTCAACCATGTTTTAAATAAATGCTGATTGGCCAGGCAGGAGGTGCAGGCAGGAAAACCAGACAGGAAGTGGAAATGATGCAAGGAGAGCAGGAGAATTCTGGGAAGGAGGAAGTTGAGTCCTCCCACTCCTGCCCAGATCACCGAAACAGCAGGATGGGATCTGCCCCACTGAAAAAGGTACTGAGCCACATGGCTAAAATAGATCAGAAAAATGGGTTAAGATAAGTCATAAGAACTAATAAGCAGCCTGACCTAATGGGCCAATCAGTTTATAAATTATAGAGATCTCTGTGTGATTTTCTTTTGGGGCTAAACAGCTGTGGGGTACTGGGCAGGACAGAAACCCCAACAAGCAGGTCCCCTCATGTTACCCTTTAGTTTGGGTCTGCCCTCAAATCAATGCATTTCCCATGTCATGTTCATGCTTTTAACCCTAAGGCTAGAGTTTTTAAACTCCAGTTTATAGCCATCCAGTTGAGTGACCATTGGTGAGTCATTCCTCTCTTCCCACATGTTAACAGGACATGGTACCTAACAACCTGTCCTCTTAATCAGGAATGTGACCCAGGAAACAACATGAGGGGTCCTCAAAAGGCAAAAGTCACATGTGGAAAACTGTCTAAGCTGGAACCCCTGGCAAGCTCAGTTAGCCAAAAATATGCAGTTCCTGAGGGGTTTTTTTGGCTACTTGTGTGTGAGTTATAAGGCAAAAAATTGCATCTGCCCCATCCACAAGTCCTTACCCACTCCGGATGAGATCATATGTCAAAGATGAGAAGTCGTTAGGGTATGGTGAAGCCACACAGGTGTCCACAAACAAGGCCAAGGAGGCATCAGAATGGAGGATTTCAGCCTGAAGGTACAAGTTCTGGTCCAGATCCACGTAGTACGGGCTGCTGGTCACTGGATACAGGAAGGAGGAGGATGTATAAAAGGAGATGTTCACATCGAAATTGCCATACTGGACTTCTTGGATCTCGACGGTGTTGTTGGTGATGTAGACGGTGTTGACCCAGGTGTTCTGAAGCATCTTGCAGCTCACATGGATGTGGAGGTCCTTCTTCCTCTTGATGATGCCATTCGAAACCGCTGCTTTGAGGAAGTTGGAGTAGTTGATGGTCTCGTTGTCAGTCTAGTGGAGGGAAGCAGAGCGGGTCAGTCCCTGCTGCTCTGGGTTAGAGCGAGAGAGAAAGGGCTCAGAGGGACTCTCGCAGAATCACACAGAGGAGGCACCCATCTGCTGTGTGGCTGCTGATACCTAGGATGAATGTCAGCTTAACCAGCCAGACGTCCCCCATGCTCCCTCATTCTCTGGCACACGGTGGCACAGGCCATGATAATCTGTACTCTTGGCAAAATGGGGGTGTCTGCATGGCCCTTGACCTGCAGTGTCTCTGATCAAGCTCAGACTCCGTGGTTCAGGGCTCAGAGCAGGATGTTCTGAGTCTATTCTCGCTGTCACTGGGGTCTCAGGGCAATTGGTTTCATACTCATGAGAGGGGCCTGGCATTATCAGTGTAGAATGCTTTTTATTTTGAGTGACTGGTGGCTTCTTCAGTGTGGTGATGGACACAGTGGATGCTGGGAGCCACAAGAACCACACACAATTACAATTGAAGCCAGTCTTGACCCCTGAGGATGAGACTTCCCAGAACCTCAGGTGAGCAACTAAATGATGCCATTCCTGCTTCAATTCATTGTGCTATAGAGCTATTTACCACCGTGATTTTCACTCATAAGGAAGCCATCGGCTTGTGCCATGTAATGTGTCTACCATCTCTGAGAGCTTCCGTGCCAGGAGCCTGACTCCTGGGGCCTGTGAGCATCTTAAGGAAAGGGTGATGTCTAAACATGTCTCTTTCTGTTCTCTTGGTATAGCAGCAGCAGCAAGAGCATCTGTAAGGATCGATGAAGCAATTGAAAAGAATGAAGCCTGAAAGTGCATTAATAAATAGAGGACATAGCAAGGAGGCAACGGCCTGATAGCCAAGAGGAAACCCATGAACCGTGATTCCTGGAAGCACCACGTTGGTGACTGTCTGGCTCCAAGTAAGGAAAGCACAGGGACACTTTCACCAGGCGGGGGCTGTGAGCTCTTCACAGCCTGGGTGCTGTGATGCACTTCTCCCAGTCCCGTATCAGGAGCCCTGCATGCCATATGGGCTAGAGAATTCTACCATGGTGACACAGACAGTGTCAGGAATTTAAAGTAACTGTGCTCTTAACAGTGGGGAAAAAGGCAGGGCGAGGCAGGCCAGAGTAGACATAGAAAGACAGACAGACAGACAAAGCGAGCTTTCCACTGTAGTCATGTGAACTGTGAAGGGTGAAACTCTATCCGAACTGATTGGGACCTGCAAAAGCCCCCTGTGTTTCCAGCACTTCTACAGCTTACATTTAATTTTTTTTCAGAATAGAGAGCCTTCCCCCTTTTGTCTATTGTTGAGAATTCTACTTGGTATGTGTTCCTTTCGGAAAACATTACCATGAGATAAGAGCTTTTGGAAAACCTCTTTGACCCTCTGCATATCTTTTCTAGTCTGGTCTCTTCCACCTCAGGCTGGCCAGAGCCTAGGGCAGGGACAGCCTGTGTGACAGAGGGCATCAGAGCCTGCATTCCGAACCCAGGTCTGGGGAAGAACCTGCAGAAGGGACTCCATGCTCTTCGTGATGTCAGGGGAAGCACATTGGATTTCTCCTCTAAATTCTCTAACCAGATGAAACATTTGTATTCTGGCACCAATGGTGTTATAAACCACAAGGGTCTTTCAAACTCTGTATAACATGAGTGTAGTCACAAAGTCCATATTCACCTTTGTGACAGGGCACCATTCGGAACCTGACCAGAACAAAAAAATTACTTCCTGCTCCGAAGGAGCCATCCTAACTCTAGATTAAAACTCTTGTTTAGGCCTCTGTCTGGGAGAAAGGCAGCCAAAGTGACAGAAAGTCCTGGACATGAGTCAACCGACACTCTCAGAGAGACCTGGGCTCTCGCTGCCCTGGAATTCCTTTTTCTGTGAGAAATCTCATCTATTCCATGACGCCAGCCAACAGCAGGTGTGATGTGGCCCGCTGGCCAAGTCATGAACACCTCCCGCTACAGCGCACACGGACTCCGCAGCTCACGAACAGGCAGTCCTGGGCACAGGGCTCAGCTTCTCTAAGCGTTTATCTCCTGTGAGTAACTGGATGATCACATCTTGGGACTTTTGAAACTCCTGTAGAAGTCTTAGTTCGGTGCCTGGCATATATAATAGCTATTGGCACTACTATATAAAGTCTTGGGCTCTGTACCAGGACACCAAGGATGGCATAAAACTGTCCTTGCCTCTAAAGCAATCAGTCTGGCAGGTGTGGTGTCTATTTCAGAAGTGGAGAAACAGGAATACAACGCATGCTACCCAGGTACATTCAAGTGAAAAGAGGCAGGGCTGGCAGGCTGTTTAGATGCCCATAGCTGTCTATGAAGCGCCACCGGCGAGCTGCTGAGATAAATGATCCTCCAGGCTGCACATCTGGAAAAAGTATCAGTAGTTGCCTTGGATGGCCTGACTCTCAAGCAGTAAGTTTACAGAGCAAAATACCAAACCTGGGTCAAATAAGCCACCTCCTTGGCCTGGTTGGCACACATTCCTCCCCAAGTAGCTCGTCTCACTCACCAAATTCCTCTCAGAGGGAACTCCTGTGTGTAGTGTCTTACCAAGAGATCTGAGTGACCAGGCCCTCCCTCACACACAACCATAAGTGGCCAAGACCCACCTGGTAGACTAAGGGTCTGCTTCCTCTCTGGGGTGACTGTGTGTCGGAGGACTGAGAAAGAGTTTTTCCTTAGTACTACACCCAGGGCCTAACATGTGGAAAATGCTTATGCTATGTCTGGTGCATGAACATGACCCTGAAAATGCACAGGCATCTGAATGTGCATGTCCTGTATATTCATCGGTAGATGCCATGGTCTGAGCATCTCCATCCTGCCTCCAAAGTCACATCCTCCAACCTAGAAACAGGTCACCCATGATGGCCTTTTCCCCACTGCACAGGCATCCCCTTTTGCTAACTTTAGTATGAATGGACATTTCTAATAGTAACATGCATATCTTTTTTACAAGACTCTTCTGTGTCTGGCTCGTCTGGCTCAGCAGAATGTTTCTTAGATCTATGACTTCTGAAATCAGCCCTGCCCCCATCTGGGACTAAGTGGCCTTGAGCAATGGACTTGACCTCTCTTAATTCAGTCTCCTCACTTTTAAAGTGGGGTGGCAATACAAGAATACTTAAGAATTTATCATGGTGGTGCAAGTCTTTAATCCCGTCACTCAAAAGGCAGAGGTCGGCAGATCTCTCGGAGCTCAAAGCCAGTCTGCTCTACATAGCCAACAAAAATTGCATGGTGTACTTGTTTCAAAAAATTATAATAAGATAAAAAGAGATTTTGGAAGTGTGGCTGAGACTCATCACAGCATCTTCCACTGACAGGATGATAACGGTCTCAGTTGGCCCAAGACTGGTGTCTGAGTTATGGAACAGTCTGTGCTAAAATCTGCCCAGTCTCAGGCAAACTCAGACAGGTAACCACTCTGTTAGTCATGTCCAACACATGGTGGTCCACAGGCCATGTTTCCCACAACACTGAGGAAGGTACATGCTTCTGTAAGTCCACACACAGTAGCCCAGCATGAATTTTGTAGATGACGCTGTCACGACACAAGGTCACAAGGCTGGCCACCCCTGCTGTTGGCCACTCCAGAAATGGCAACTGTTTCAACCAAATGAGTGTGAAACATGGCAGTACCCTGGCCTCCTCAGAGCCATGGCCATGTGTTTGCTGCTGTAGAACTCAGGAAAGTAGGCGGGTTTACATCTTTGACTTAGGGGACTTCTGCTATTTCTCCCATCCCAAAAGAAACTGTAGAAGCCCCCAGATACTGCAAATCCATCCTGGGATGTGTATGAGTGGAGTCCTGCTGGATGCTCTCTCTGCTGGCCACACTGTGGAAATGCTCGGCTTCCCCCTTTGGCCTCCTCATCCCTCCTATTTGGAAGCAGCTGTGGCTATGATACTACCATACCAAAGGCCCCCTTCTTTCTTCAAATGAATCATGTTCTGGTTATACCACAGCTTTAATTTATAGATCCCCAGGGTTCGAGATGCACTACATATGACATTGTAGTAAATCACACTCAGGGCTGGTGGGGTGGCTCAGTGGGTAACGGCACTTGTGGCCAAGGCTAACAGGTTTAATTCTATTCCCAAGGCTCACATGGTAGAAGAAAAGCACCAGCTCCCATAAGTTGTCTTTTGACCTCCACATGCATGCAAAGGCATGCTAACACACACACACACACACACACACACACACACACACACACAGAGAGAGAGAGAGAGAGAGAGAGAGAGAGAGGAAAGCATGCTCAATGGAGTGGGTGGTGCCAGGCTTACCTGTTTGGTAGTGCCACAGCCCGTGTAGGGAATTGTGAATATGACCTGCCTCTGTGTTATCTGGGACCGACACTGGTAACTTGAATTCCAACCAGGAATGACAAGCTCTCCGGCAGAATAGCCCATGGACTGAAGGTAGCTCCTGCTCACACTGGCTCGCATGTGATTTGACAAACAAAGGAGACCTGAAGAACAGAGCAGAGGGTGCACTGAGTCAGGATTCCAAACCCTATGCATGACCTTCATAAGGGTCTTTTCCCAGGTACACAGATGGAGATTGCTGACACACAGGGTCCACACGTGAGATCGATGCTCGCAACAGAGTCACTTGCTGTTGAAAACACCACTTATACCTTCTCATTCTTTGCCACCGCACTAAGTCCAGTATAACTCTCAATGGTGCTACCCCTTGACTCTCTTCTGTATGTCCCGAGTCCCAAGTCTCACTGCACACAGCCTCTCTCAATAGGCAATATAGGAAATCAACCATAGAGTCCACAGTAAGGGTGTTATAACTTTTCTGTGTTATAATCCCAGGACAACGCAGGAGCAGAAGGCTCTCAGGGATGTCCCCAGTCCCAACACGCCTTTGTTCTGACAAGGGAACTTACTGGTGATGTTATTGGCAAAGTCCGAGTAGTACTCAGCCTGGAATCCTCTCCGGGTAATGATGTGGTCACTGATGAAGCGCACTGACATGAAGTTGGATGTGGACGTGAACGAGCCCAGGGCCCCGTCACAAACGCGAGCGATGAGAGGAGAACTGTGGTGGGGGCCGTCGAAAATCTCAATATAGTCGTAGCCGCAGCCCGCTTCAAGCCTGAAGACACAAAACAAGCAGTTACTTCTCTACCGTCCAGACTTGGATGAGGACTCAGGCCTCACGGAAACACGGACCAAGGTCATTATTTGAAAGAACAGATGACTTGTCTTCAAACTGCCATCTAAGGTCACATGTATGAGAGCTACAGTCCCTCTCCCTGACTGTCCTTTGAACCAATAAAGAAAGGTCACCAGAGAACATCTTGATTTGTCCCTTCAAAGTGCTTCCAGGTCCCTTCCAGAATAAAACAACTACCAATGAATGCAGCGTGACAGAGATGACTAGTGAAAGAAACACGGAGAGCCTCCCTAATGCTCGGGTTTCTCATCTGCTAAGATGAACGCAGTGCGCTATCCATACTGAAGGGAGTGGGGGGGTGAGGTCTGAATGGGTCTCTGTGTAGGAAAAAAATTATTCCTGAAAAGTCCCATGCAGTGGGCCCTGTCGCTTGGGTGGTAGAAAATACAGGTCCTAGTTTCTTGGCCAGCTGAGCCATTTGCCTCCCAGGATGAAGTGTATATTACCAGGCTTCTGTAGACAACTCTTCCGGTCAAGGACATTTCTGTTTGTCAGTATATGAGCAATGGGAACTTACATATGCATCAGTAAGGCGAGCACCCAGGCTCCTGAGGACTCGCAGAAAGGAAGGGGTCGATGAGGAAAGGGCTGCCCTGAACAGGTGTGCTTGTATATTGTGCTCTCAAGACTAGCATTGCCCAAGTCGCAAATATCCCTCCCACTGCAAACATTTCCCAGCTTTCCCACATTCGCCAGTGACCTCCTAATCAACAAGATAAGCCTTCGAAGGGCATTCTAACCCCTTCTTCTGGCTGAGGCTTAGGAGAGTGGCATCCCGTGGCCATGTAGTAAATGCGGGACAACACTGAAGCTTCAAGTCAAAAGGTTTTCAAATTCCTGTGCGCTTGCTCCCACTCCACCCTCCGTGGCCTACTCTCCATATCAAAACTAGACCCCTTATTTTAAATGTCATCTTGATGATCATTCCCCTGAATTTCAAAGCACCCTGAATTTATCCCCCTAACATCTGCTCTGCACCCACACTTACTGCACATCTCTGAAGACCAGAGTCACACGGTAGTTGTTCGGGACCTCAATGTTCCACACGCATCTGGCGTTGTTAGGATAGTTTGCGGGGTAGAACGGACTGGAAAAGTTCCCAAAGGGTTGGGTCAGGAAACCTCCGCAGGTATAGTTGACTGGAAGGAAAGAGTAGAAATGCTGTTGACCCTAGAACACAGCACACGGCTGCCTGGCAGAGGGAGGAATGTTTGGCACAGGATCCAAGGGAAGAGTCCCAATCATCCTAGCCCTGGCACACACACTGAAGCCTAGGGGCCTGTGTGTGTGTGTGTGTGTGTGTGTGTGTGTGTGTGTGTGTGTGTGTGTGTGTGTGATTTAATATTCACTGGTAGTTGGGTGTGTATACATAACTCAGAAGTGTGTTTTGAGGCAAGGTCTCCCATTGAACCTGGAGTCCACTGGTTAAGCTAGTAAACCCTTGCTTTCCCTGACTGGCAGACAATGGTAGGGAATAGGCCACTTGGACCTGTGCAGGGTTCATGGACTCTGGATGCAAAGGGATTCTTAGTCCCCATCTCAGGGTTTTTTCCAAAGATCTTTGGATTTAGTGATGAGAGTCTGGACCTCTCTGATGAATGAAGACATCTAGAGCAAGGATCATGGCTCTACAGCTATGTCTACCTATCCTGATTCATGGAGTCCAGGGCTGCAACCTTCTTGAAGAGATAGCATTATGGTTTAGATGGGAAATGCCCACCAACAAACTCATTGCCGAAAACTTGGAGACCAACTCTTGAATTCAGTCCTGTGATTAGATGCTGAATGCATTGAACAGATTTATAGATTAATTATTTGACTTGGTAATTGAGTCATGGGTCAGGTTGAATAGAGCAGGTCACTGGAGGTGTGCCCTACAAAGATCTTAGCCCTAGAGTCTCTCCCTCTACATATTCTTTTTCTCTCTCTCTCTCTCTCTCCTCTTTCTCTCTTTCCTCTCTCTCTCCTCTCTCTCTCTCTCTCTCTCTCTCTCTCTCTCTCTCTCTCTCTCTCTTTGTCATCCTTGCTCCAGCCCAGATTTCAAGCAAGGCCAAGAATATGCACCCCTCTCTCCAGCCTGTTGGTTAGAGCACTGGGGAGGCTAGCGCTTTAGCCTAATCTAAAATACGTACCATAGTAAGGAGTTGTTGTGATCCACCAAGCTAGAGAGGAAAACAAAGCTGGATTAGAGTGAGGAAGTGGGAATCAAGGCTGAAACTCACTGTTATTGAACATGGAGTACAGGGACCAGGGAGTCATTGTGGCTGGGAGAAAAGAACACATAGAGGGCCAGGAATGCCTTCGACAACACTTGTGGGTGCTTATCACAGGGCTAGCAAGTTGGCCCAGACCCTACTGATGGCTTTAAATCTCCCCTAAATGCTGCTGTAAGAAGTCTCCATTGTCCCCAGCTACAATTCATGGACAGGACAAAGCTCTGCCCCGGGGTAGATCCTAAGAGCACCTGGAAAGACTGCTTCGTGACACAGATTAAGTACTGCAACTTTCTCACTCCACTAGCCAGACAGGAGGGAGGTGTGAGCCCCTCAGAAACTGCCTTTCTACTTTACAGAGAACAGAACGTTCTGGGGCAGCAATAGGGCGGTAGAATCCAATCCATTCTGGAGCTACGGCCTGGTATTGCCAGCAAAGCAGAGGAAGGGGGACACACGGGACTTACATGACAGCTGGACTCACCTGGACTGGGAGTGGTTATTGGCTCAGAAGCTGCAAAAAGAAGAAGAAGATGTTAAATGCCCTGATAAGAAGGCGACTCATCTGGAACCCGAGTGAATGGACACTGGGCAGAATTTGCATTAACCTGTGCTCATCCTCTGCCTCAGAGTAGGGATTGGTAGCCATTTATAACTCCCAGGAAGATGTTCCTTGTGAGGGTCACTTAGTATTCCACTATCTGGTCCTCCACGAGGCGAGAAATGTGTCTGGTGACAGGCTGAACTTTGCAATTCATAGCTGTCCAGTGATTCAGATGCTATGTGGCCTTGTCCAAGTCCAGTTTTTACCCAGAATCAGCTAGGCCTGGGGGTTAGTGTTAGTGGGTGGTGGGTGTGGGGTCCAGAGAAATATAAGGAATTGTCATCATGGTCACAGATAGCCCTCTCGTATCCTAAAAATACCTGAGCATAAACAAACACTCTCAGTCCTAGTAAATGGGCCTCCTTCAGAAAGCCTTGTGAATGGGTGTTCAATGAGAACACTTTGAACTGGAGGATGTTCAATGACATAGGATCTTCCTCACTCTCTAGACTGCATCTCCTTCTCTCCCCACTGAACTCCACCATGAGAGAAGAAACAGTGAGGCCAGCGATTTTCTCCCCGATTCTTCTACCCAGCGATGTGTTATAATGACTAATGTCCCTTAGGTTTGGGTCACCAGTGGCCATTTCCACGGCAAGCCTTATTTAAAGAGGTAAAAAATCACTGCCAGCGAAGAACTAAGGCGACTTTAGCAAATGGGGAAAAGCCAATTCATTGAGTAGTAAGACCCGAACCTAAGAAGGACTTTCACCCAGGAAAAAGACGGCAGAGGTTCACCCAACTCACGTGAGCAGATGACTCCTGCGTCTTCAGAATGTGCACAGTTATGCACACGCCAGCCAGGGTGAGGGCAGCGCCACAGGTGAGACTCATACCCTGAGCAGGACACATCATCTAGAAGTATGGACCCCGCGCCCTGACCAAACTGAGCGCTTCCTGGGGCAGACAGAGCCGGGCCACAGCCAAGCTGTCGGCACACCACAGCGGCATCATTGATGTCCCAGAAGTCATCACACACGGTGCCCCAAGAGCCTTCGTACAGGATCTCCACTCGACCCTGACAGCGGTCTGCTCCGTTTACCAGCCTCAGCACCAATGAAGACTCATTTACTGAGGGAAAAAAAAGGCATTAAGTAAACAACATTGAAACCGCCTCAGACATTCCCTGTACTCATGGAGAAAGTTCTCTTGAGCCTCTGATTCCACCACTGCCAATTGATGGTGGGTACCATATCCCTTGGATCAGTGGTGCAGAGTTTCTGCAGCCTGGCCATAAAGAGATCTTTGGGTAGAATACCTATCACAGGGCTTATTCGTGGAGCCTATGTGTTTGCTGGTATGGGCTTCCATCTCTCTGGAGAATAGAGAAATTCTAGAGGAAATACTACACCTGTTTCTACCTGTGCTGGCTGACACAGTCCAGGGTCCCAGTCTTCCTGCAATGCCATGGTGCTTTGAGTGGAAGAGGAAGTGTAAACTAATGGATACTTATTAAAGACCTGAAGTCCCGCTCGTGGTCCAGCCCCATGATAGCATCCTGAGGGCTCTCACCAAATCCCTTAACTGCTTCTGAGATGGATTAAACAGGAGATGGATTTGGGGAACATAGTGGATCATTGGGGAAGGTCACAGGAAAGATATGCCCTCTTCCTGATTATTCTCTTTCTCCTATGCTTGCTGAGCTGTGCTCCACCACAGACTTCAAGAAGATCCCAGAATTACTGCTTCTCTTCAATCTCTTGGCTGAAGGGCTGAAAGCTCTGCTTTGCTCTCATCTCGGACTTACCGTGGGAAGAATCTGCTGTATTCCACCAATCTAGGGAGGGAAACAAAGCTGGATTAGAAGGAAGGCCTGCGCAGCAAAGCTTGGCCAAGCAGAAAACATTGTACACAGAAGCACTGTGACAGAAAAAAAGGAGCTCTTTCCACGCTCTCGTGTGTCCATCAAAAAGGATGGTGAGGAGGCCCTGGACCCACGGCAGCTATAACTTCCTCCTGAATGACAACGGCTTCTTAAAGAATCGGGCCATTTATACCTTAGGCATATGATAGGGAGAGCCTCTGCTATCCCATGCCGTTTGACACTTGCAATACTTAGCACTTTCTAGACAAATAGCATAGGAAAAGAATTCCAAAGCAAACAACATTTTCAAAACAGTGAAGCCTAGCAAAAAAATGGATTAAGGGCTTAGTTATGTCACTAAGACAAGCGGAGGGTATAGCTTTTAGCTCAACACAGTCAGGGGTAAGGAGACAAGTCCAGTTCTTACACTGGACCATTCAGGCTTCACAGGACTGCCCCACCCACACTAGACTTGAGGCACAGGCCTGGAGGGCTTTATATTCACAAACACAGACTCTATCCCTCTCTGAAGACCAGAGCCACACGGTAGTTGTTTGGGACCTCTGCGTTCCACACATATCTGGCATTGTTAGGGTTCCTGGGATAGAATGGACTGGAAAAGTTCCCAAAGGGTTGGGTCAGGAAACCTCCGCAGGTATAGTTGGCTGGAAGGAAAGAGTGGAAACGCAGGTGATCCCCAGAACACAGCACATGGCTGCCTGTCAGAGGGAGGGATGTTTGACACAGTATCTAAGGGAGAAACCCAATCATAGTCAGCCTAGCCCTGGCACATGCACTGAAGCTTAGGCTGTTCGTGTGTCTGTGGTGTGTGTGTGTGTGTGTGTGTGTGTGTGTGTGTGTGTGTGTGTGTGTGTGTGTTTGTGATGTAATATTTATTGGTGGTTGGGTGTGTATACATAACTCAGAAGTGTGTTTTGAGGCAAGGTCTCCCATTGAACCTGGAGTCCACTTGTTAAGCTAGTAAACCCTTGCTTTCCCTGACTGGCAGACAATGGTAGGGAATAGGCCACTTGGACCTGTGCAGGGTTCATGGACTCTGGATGCAAAGGGATTCTTAGCCCCCATCTCAGGGTTTTTTCCAAAGATCTTTGGATTTAGTGATGAGAGTCTGGACCTCTCTGATGAATGAAGACATCTAGAGCAAGGATCATGACTCTACAGCTATGTCTACCTATCCTGATTCATGGAGTCCAGGGCTGCAACCTTCTTGAAGAGATAGCATTATGGTTTAGATGGGAAATGCCCACCAACAAACTCATTGCCGAAAACTTGGAGACCAACTCTTGAATTCAGTCCTGTGATTAGATGCTGAATGCATTGAACAGATTTATAGATTAATTATTTGACTTGGTAATTGAGTCATGGGTCAGGTTGAATAGAGCAGGTCACTGGAGGTGTGCTCTACAAAGATCTTAGCCCTAATGTCTCTTCCTCTACATATTCTTTCTCTCTCTCTCTCTCTCTCTCTCTCTCTCTCTCTCTCTCTCTCTCTCCATATATATATATATATATATATATATATATATATATATATATATATATATATATCATCTTTGCTCCAGCCCAGATTTCAAGCAAGGCCAAGAATATGCACCCCTCTCTCCAGCCTGTTGGTTAGAGCACTGGGGAGGCTAGCGCTTTAGCTTAATCTAAAATACATACCATAGTAAGGAGTTGTTGTGGTCCACCAAGCTAGAGAGGAAAACAAAGCTGGATTAGAGTGAGGAAGTGGGAATCAAGGCTGAAACTCACTGTAACTGGACATGGAGTACAGGGACCAGGGTGTCACTGTGGCTGGGAGAAAAAAACACATAGAAGGCCCGAAATGCCCTCCACCACGGTTGTGGGTGCTCATCACAGGGCTAGCAAGTTGGCCCAGACCCTACTGACAGCTTTAAATCTCCCCTAAATGATGCTGTAAGAAGTCTCAGGTGTCCCCAGCTACAATTCATGGACAGGACAAAGCTCTGCCCCGGGGTAGATCCTATAAGTACCAGAAAAGACTGCTTAGGTACACAGATTAAGTTCTGTCCAGTTTCATGTGTCCTAATCTATCCTTCTTTAGACAGAAGACAGATGTGCTAGGTTTCAAAACACGGCAATAACCCCCACTTGGGAAGGTTCACAAAGCTCCAAGCCTGCTGTCACCCCCCTCCTGACACTCACTTTGAACTACCTGTTGAAGAATCACCTTAGACCTTTCTATTTTCTTATGATGACACTGAAGCCAGGGTTCCTCCCATGAGCCAGTGCTGGCCCTCAACCATCTTTCTGTCAGTCAGAGCCCCAAGATCGGCCGCACACAGTTCCTCTCCATAGGAGGCAAGCATAGGACCCAGGGAGGCCATGATATTGTTTATGCCACAAACTCAGGAAAACTGAGGACCAGAAGGCACCAAACACAAGTGGACATTCATTCTCACAAGGAAACTCACTGGTGGAAGGGACATAGACAGCGGCGTAGTTAGCCTGGAACCCTCTCAAGGTGACGCTGACATCAGTGATGAAGACTACAGACATGAAGTTCCGCGTGGAGGTGTAAGTTCCACTGGCCCCATCACAAACGCGGGCAATGAGAGAAGAATTGTATTCAGGGCCATCAAAAAGCAGGATGTAGTCAAAGCTGCAGCCTCCTTCCAACCTAAGAAGACAGAATAAACAGTTAGCTACTCTGTGTCTGGAATTTGATGTGGGGACTCATTTCTCAGGAGTCACTGTGCTGATAACAGTGACAAAATATATCATCCGAAAGAATAGATGGCTTCCTGGAATCCTAAAGGGAATTTGTCTATCTTCCCAAGACTGTCACGCCTGGTCTACAGTCTGCCTTTGGGGGTCAGAACATAATCTATAACACTTCTCCATGAAAGGCTTTCATACAAAGGAAGGTCACCTGACAAAAATGTAATTTGTTGCTTCAAGGTGTAGCCAATTATCTTCAGATGACACAATCTCTGATAAATAAAAGAATTGGAGAAAAAACATAGCAGGACCTGAATAAATAGCTCAGTGGTTGAATTCATTGTTAAGTTCTCTTCCAAAGGATCAAGGTTTGATTCCCAGCACATACAAAAGAGTTCATAATCAGCTATCATTCCATATCCAATAATTACCGATCATTCCATGTCCAACGGACTAAACACCCTCCTCTGACCTCTGTGGACACCAGGCAAGAATGCAGTTCACAGACATACATACAGACAAAATACTCAAACACAGAAAATCATAAATCATAGAAAACAAAGCACAAAAATCACAATATAAATCATTGGACCTCTCTAGCTTTCAAGCCTCTCATCTACAGCAAGGAACACTGCATTTCGTAACCACTGAAAATGGGTTGAGGTGTCGCCAAGATGAAGCAGAGGATACTAAGGGTGCCTTTGTACGTAGGCCCTGGTGGACCTCAGGGGCAGCCTTTGTATTGGTCTAGCAGAGGCACTGATACAATGTTTATGTGGTACTGGAGCAGAGATTTCCAAGACCACTACAGACAGGCACCCAGAGAGGACCTGAAAACACAGCTCTGTCCGTAAGTATTGGGGACACACATACACACACACACACACACACACACACACACACACACACACACCTCATTGGAAGTGCACTTGCGCCTGCTCCCTGGGGCATCATGAAATGAGAGAGAGAGAGAGAGAGAGAGAGAGAGAGAGAGAGAGCTGTGAGGACATCTTTGCACTCAATAGGTGGCCTCATTAGCAGCACTGTCCCGTTGTATCCCCAAGAATGACATTACCTAAGCCCCGAACTGGCTCTCCCAAAGAGTAATACTTCCAAGTATTTCTACATTCTCTGGTGACATGAGAAAAGTAGGTGTTCTAGTCTCTTCTTCTGACTGGGACTTAGGAGAGTGGCCTCCCATGGCCACACAGCAAATTAAGAACAACACTGGGATTTTAACTAGAGTATCTTCAACTTCTTGTACTTTTACACCCATTAAACCCTCTGTGGCTACTCTCATGCCAAGTCAAAAGTGAACCCCTTTTTAAAAAGTGACCTTAACTATCACTCCCATGAATACACAGGCACCCCACACTCTCTCTAACATCTGCTCTGTACCCACACTTACTGTACATCTGTGATGCTTAGAGACACGTAGTTGTTGGTTGGGACCAAAATGTTCCACACACATCTGGCGTTGTTCGGATAATTCCCAGGATAGAATGGACTAGAAATGGTACCATAGTGCCAGGTCAGGAAACCTCCGCAGGTATAGTTTTCTGTAACAAAAGAGTGAAAATGCTGATGAACCCCCAGAAATCAGCACACAGCTGCCTGGCAAGAGGAGGAATGTTTGACACAATATCCATCTGAGGAACCCAACAAGAGGTCACATAAATCTGACCAACCCTGAAGATAAGGAGGACACCCTCCTACGTGTCTGTCTTTGTGGAGGTAGGTGCAGGTCGGTTAGTGGATGGGGGACAGGAATGGTAGTCTTGGGGAAGTTCCATCAAAGCCACTGTGAGGTGTCCCCTATACTTATGACTCCCTAGTGGGAAGATAATGGTCAGTATGAGATCTCTTGGACCAATCGTGCAGATTTTTTGAACCCTGGACATAAAGAGATCACCAGGAATAATTAACACCTATCCAGGGCTTATTTCAGATATGTACGTGTTTGCTGATGTGGGCTTCAATCTCTCTGGAGAACAGAGAAATTCTGGAGGAAGCATGGTGGATTCTATACCTATTTCTACCTGTTCTGACTCACAGAGTCCAGGGCCTCAGTCTATTTGCAACACTAAGGTGTTCTGAATGGAATAGGAAGTGTCCACCAATGGGCACATGTTAAAAACCTGGAGACCTACTAATGAGTCCGACCACATGAGCCCAACCCCAAGCCCCAGGAGGGCTCTTACTAAATCTGGTCATTGATTCTGCAATGGACTAAATAGGAGATGGATTTGGGGGACAGAGTGGATCACTGGGGAGGCACACGGGAAAGATATGCCCTCTTCCTAATCCCTTTCTTTCTCCTGGGCTTCTGAGTTGTGCTCCACCACAGATGCCCGAATTCCTGTCTCTCTCCAACCTCTTGGCTGAAGGGTTTAAAGCTATGCTTTGGTCTACACACACACACACACACACACACACACACACACACACACACTTACCATTGGGAGGAGTGTCAGTCCACCAATCTGGAGAGGAAAACAAAGCTGGATTAGAAGGAAGGGCTGAGCATCAAAGTTGGGTCAAGTAGAAAACATGGGACACAGAAGCACTGGGGCTGAGAAAAAGAAAGTCCTTTCCCTGAGAGCATGTAATGGCTTGGACATGTTTGCTTGTGTCCCTCCATATGAGGGTAGCAAATGATTTCACCAGAATAATGAAACTTGGCATAATGGAGTAAGTGCTATAACTTAGTTATGCCACTGGGACAAGCAGAGCTTCTGGCCCAGCAGAAATTCCCACTCTGCTTTATGGAGGATGCTGGAGGATCTGGGGGAGACAGAATACTGAGGCGTCCCACCCGCGCTGTAGCTGTTTCTGAAAGTGTGAACAGAACGGGGCAGTGGGAAACACAAGCCGTGAGGAAGAACTGGACTCACCAGCAATAGTCGGGTATGGCGATGTATCAACTGTGAGAAAGAGAAGCCATGTCAGAGGCCTTGAAGAGAAGGTGCCTAGCCTGGCCCTGTGTTCATGACCCAGAGCAGACCAGACACTGGCGTGTTCTCACCTGCTGCCTCAGGTCAGAGAGAGCTAGTCATCTCAGCGGTCAGGACGAGGCTACCCATGGGGTCAGAAGAGCCCACAGTCTGATCCCACCAAAGGTGAGATGTAGGACAGGATGTGTTGACAGTGTCTGTCCAGTGACTCAGGGGTAACTGGCAGGTCCAGTTCTTACACTGGACTCTTCAGATCTCCGGGACAGCGTGGCCCATGCTGGACTTGAGGCACAGGCCTGCATTGCTTTTTACTCATGAACATAGACTCTACCCCAGGACCCAAAAGGACTGGACAGAGGCACACACCATTACCAAAGCCCAGTGGGGAACTTGAACTTAGGATGCTTTGATGGGGAGCCGGAGACAGGATTTAAACAAGTGAAATGACTTGTCAAATGATCATTTTCCCATGAAGGAAAGCAACTCCACAGTCAAAGACCAGCGGTGTCATGACGTAGACACTTTAGCTAAGAACAAAGTAGGCGCCGCTGACCCTATTACATTGGCGACCTTGGACATCACATACATCAAGCCTTCACCATTAGACTAATAGGGCGACATGGTGTCTCAGATTGGCTTCATGACCTCTGATAGAATTTTCTGTCCATTTCATACATTCTAATCTATCCTTCTTCAGGTGGAAGAGAGATGTGCTAGGTCTCAGGACATAGACATGTCCCCCACGGGGAAGGATCACAAAGCTGGGAACAAAAAACCCCAGGGGGAAAAGGAAGTGATTCTCCTTCCCAAAGCCCAGGCTGACAGACTCTAAACTGTTCTGATGTGCCACCAGCATCTCTCACTGGAGGATGTGAGAGAGGAAAGCAGCATCTGTGATGTCCCAGGGTGGAGCATCAGGACTTCCCAGGGAGCTTCCTATGACCCAGAGAGAAGGATATGACAAGGGTGGAGGTTAAGCTGACTTTGTCTTCCTTTCCAGGCACCAAGGCCAAACTCATCTCCCTAGGCTGACCAAGGTACGGTGTGGAACATGGGGGTTTCAGGGCTCTGAGGATCATCAACAGACCCTAGAAACAAGAGCACCTTTGAGCCCCTTGCAGATTCCCCTTCAAGAGAATCCCCACTGCATATTCAGTGACTTAATTAATTCAGGGACTTAATCTATGGCATACTTGCCCTTGTAAACTTGAAACCTGATTGAGAAATTTCTCCTGGGAGCTTATGATCCACATCCCCTTCCTTCTGCCCATCTACTGGATGCCAGGTGAGCCTGTAGGTGCTAGGGACAATAAGGCCACAGAGATACCACATAAAACATGTTACCTTCAGTGGTGCCGCTTGTGGTCTCGTATAAATCATCTGCAGAATGAGAAAGAAAGAAGTCACTGGATGTTGGTCCTCACTTGAATCTCAGAAGCTGGAGCTGACATCTCCCATACTTAAGGCCTTCTCTCACTGATACGCTGTCATTTCTCCCTGTAGAATCTGATGCTGATCTTTCTGTTGCTTTGATGCTGAAATGTCTCCATGAGCATCTTTTTATCCCTTACCCTCGTTCAACTCCTCTGCTTCTATTCCATCCCAAACACCACCCAGGTCACTAGCAGCCCAACCAAGGCACAAGATACGAAACAGCAAGATGAAATCTGAATTCAAAAGGTTATCTGGCCATTTCTGCAGTTCAAACACAACATCTCACTATAAACATTTGCCATCACGTAAATATTCCTGAGAAAGTGGCCCCAACCAGAAAGACAGGGGACTTCCACAGATTATTGCACAATGGCAGAGTAACCTGCTCACAAAGTGGCTGCTTGAAGGATCCTGCTTCTTCAACACTATTCTCAGGTGGGGTCTGGATCACCATAGCCACACTATGCTTGTCATGACATGTACACAGTCCCAGAGGCCACAGAACAACTGCCTATCGATGGTTAAACTGGCAAATCCTCTTGGGGACACACAATGGACTGGTTTCCTGCGTGACTTCTTTCTAGATTAAAGGATGCCTTGATATTTAAATGAGTATTAGGATCATAGAATCAATGAGGTACCTTGTTTTGGGATTTGTTTGGTTGGATCTGGGAGAATTTGTCATCCCTCTGGTTGAGTGTTTTTTCTTGTTATTTAATACCCAATAAAGAGGACATATTGGCCACTCTTTGCTTTGATTTGGTTTGCACATACGAGGAATAGACAGAGCATCTCTGCCCTTTGGTCCAGATGGAGCAAATACACATCTATACTCAAAATACTAATTGAACACACCCTAGGTCAGGACCTCTCCATTTTGTAGGCACCTGTTGTCAAAAACTTTGGAGGAGCAAAACAAACTCAAACTCTCTGACCACCAGTCAAGGTGGAATGGACACACATCCATGGGCCAGACAGATTAGCAGCTGCCACATCAATTACTGCCCTCAGTCCGAAAACGTGATCCTGCCTCCAGGAAAACCTCAGAATGAGACTGAGCTGAGAGCTGTCTCCTTCCATCCTCCCTAGTTCTATGATTAACGGTGTGCACCACTACTGCCCAGTTTCTATGGCAAGCTAGTGAGGCTACTGAGATTAAAAGTGTGTGTCACCACTGCCTGATCTGTAAGGATGGCCAGTGTGACTGTTCTGCTCTCTGGTCTTCAGGCAAACTTTATTTATTAAAATCCAAATGAAACACCACTACACGACGATCCATTTTTAGCCACAGAATCTTAGACATGCAAATATTGCCAAATTATCTAACTATGTCTTATTTTTCCAATATGCAAAATGGGATTAATGATTCATACCTCAAAATATTAAGGTTTAATGATAATAGCACATCTTACCTGTATTAGTTGAGCATTGATTATGTGCAATATTTTTAATTGTGAAAAATGTGTTTATTTTTAATTATGTGCACGGGCAAGTGTCTGTGTGTGGGTGTGTGCACATAAGTACAGGTGTCCACAGAGACCAGAAGAGGGTGTCAGAGCCACACGTGTTGGAGTGATAGGTAGTTATAAGACGCCCAATCTGGGTACTTAAAACTATGCTGAGCAGAGGCCTTTAATTCCAGAACTTGGGAGACAGAGACTGGAGAATCTCTGTGCATTCAAGGCCAGCCTGGTCTACAGAACAAATACAAATTTCAGGACATCCAGACTTACACAGAGAAACCCTGTCTCAAAAAGACAAAACAGAAAAATACTAAACATACATACAGTGTGTGCTACAAAAGTCTGTGCCTACCGTCCAGTTTCCTCTTTACATTTCAATGTATTTACTTCATACATGAAAACTATTAGGGTCGGGGTATATATCAAGTTATTTAGCTTTGATTGTGCTATTTGCAAGAACAGCCCATATTGCACAAAGGAAGAACAGGTGAGTGTTTCCAGCGAGCTTTTCTGACACTAGGGTCAAGCTAATGTCACCCATCAAGTGACTGAAGGGCAGGAGGAGAAGGAAGGTGAAGGACAGGGATTGGTGGAGTTTGCCCAGCAGCTTGACACCCACACCTCACATCTCCACTCCATCCCTGATTTTGTACCCAAAGCTGCACTTGGATCCCAGCAAACAGCAGCAGGAGCAGCAGGGCTGAGCACCTGTCCTAGCTAGCGCCACTGTCACCTGGCACAGCTGAGTCACTTGAAGGAGTCTCAACTGCTAGGTTTATCTAAATCACATTTGCAGACGGCATGTATGTCTGTGGGAACTTCTCTTGATGGATGGGAGAATGCCAGCACACTGAGCTAGACAGGTGAGTCTGTGTTGCATAATATTGCTAGCTAAGCATGAGCTAGGAAGCCGGCAAGCAGGGTTCCTCCGTTGCCTCTACATCAATTTCTGCCTTAGGCTCCCAGCTTCTCTACACTGTAGAGAACTGTATCCTATAAGCTAAACAAACCCTTCTCCTTCCAAGTTGCTTATGGCCAGTGTTTTATCACAGCTACAGAAAGCAAACTGGACCTCAACTCAATCAAAAGACTAAAGCCAGAGACTAAAAGGAAAGAAGAGGCCTTACCATTCCCTGTTGGATCATGGTATGGATAATCTAAAGAAAAACCAAACTCAGATTAGAAAAGGATCCACTGTTTAGAAATGGACTCATAAAGGATACAAAATTAACCTAAACTGCACTGTACACTCCTTTGCGGGTGGGGGAATCTGTAGTCTCAGGCCTGACTATGTCCACTGCCCTAGGTCTTGATATAAATGATTTTTTTTTGCAAAAAGGAAATAAAAACAGGTGGGCTGACGGTTGGGTATATATCATTTCAGGTATAATAAACAAGAGTTGGGCAGGACGTCAAACTCCTGGAATCCCAGAACTATGGAACTGAGCTATAGGATCCGGAGACCAATGGTAGATAATCTTGCAAGTTTGAGACTATTATGAGCTAAATGGGGCTCAATAAACTAAATAAACAAAAACTATACATAGATTTTCTTCCTTTGTAAAGTCTTAACAAACAAAAGGCCCAATTATCGTACTAAAATTAAGGTCTTATTAATGTTGGGCCAGGCAGGAGTTTCCCCCAAAGTGTGGAGGACAGCAAAGCACAGACCCCTGAGCCACTCTGGGTCTCTGAGTCAGAATCCCTTCAGGGAAGATGTGAGGCCATGCGCTCAGATAATCTGTTAGATTCTGACACACACTGAAATCTGAGGCAGGGGCAACATCAGATTGAAGACTGCACCTGTATTAGCACCTGACCCTTTATGCTCCAGCTGGCAGAACTTCTGTTGTCATTACGTGTCCAGATCAGACACAGACTGTTTAATGATTCCTTGTCTCATTGGATAACATTTAGTGAGGCAGTGTTTATTATTATATAGAGAAAGATCTAAACTGATACAATTCATCTTTTCAAAGTACTTACCAGGTGTTGGATAGCTTGATTGGGAACCTGTAAGGGAATAAAGCAAATTCGGATTGTGTGTGTCACATACAGGAATCCCGGGGAAAACCTAACTGGGGAGCAATAGCGCTAACTCTTATGCATTGATCAACCAGGAACACCCGAGGTCAAGTCCACCAACCCCTGAACAGAAAGCTCTTACACATATACTGTGTGGGCTCCCCAAAGACAAAGTCTAACACTGAGGTTTCATTTTCATTGATCAAAAGAGGAAAAACAGCCTTAGTAATATTCCAATTGGCACTCTGTATCCATGGCTTCCTTCACAGATTACACATGTGTTTCTGTCTTCTGGCATGTATCTCTCCATTTGTTTCTATCCTTGGAAGTATCTAAGGAAGTTTGGTTATATCTCTGTGTATATCTACCTTTGTGTGTGTATATCTGTCTATATGTGTGTTTGTGTCTGTGTGTGTCTTTGTGTGTACATGTTTCTAAGTATTTTGAATATGAATCAGAAAGGGTCTTCTACGGGGAACAATGTCCCTGACCATCAGAATGAGCAGGAAGAACAAGCTAGTGAAGGAGAGGATAAATAGATTGACACTAGACACCAGAGCAGCAAGAGTGAGCAGACTGTGGCTACAGGTGGCCCTGTTGGGGTTGCACTGTAGCAACCGCAGCTTTGTGCAGTGAGTGGTGACCTGCAGGACCCTTTATAATAAGAAGAATAAAGGAAACCAGAAGATGTCCTGGGCACGGTGGTTCCAAGTTGTAATCATGGTCCTATGGTCCTGTGGGGTTGAGGCTGGAGAATTCATTACCTGAAGGCCAGCAGCGAGGGTTATATGGATAGACATGACTCTGTGGGATAAGCAGTGGAAAACAGAAAGAACATGGAGGAACTGAAATACAGAGAAGTCAGCAAAAATGGACAGAGACACAAAGACACAGGAGACATAGCATGGGACCATGAGGTGCCACCCTGTAGGCTTGTACTCAGTGCCATGGTAAAGTACTGCCCCTCCATGTTTGATAGCATTCAGCAGTGGGGTTCTCTATGCCCAGTGGTGTGTTCACACAGTTCATACATAGATTTCGTTAGCCTTGAATGGGCTGAGACCAAGGATAATCACATAGGTAACATATGCAGGAAAACTCCGATGAAGAGAGTAGTAGGTGTCTTCACAGTGCCCTAGTGCTAACAGAAAGAGCCTGACTCCAAAAGTGTCCAGGAGAACAGGGACGCTCAAATTCTAGTTGTGGAGACTCACCCAAGCTAGGTGTGGAATGGACACCGGTGAAGCAGAAGGACATGGAGACACAAAGTGCCCAGTAGTTCTCCAAGACCACAGGGAGGACAGAGGCAGCAATTTCACAAACCTAGCAGAGGCTGGAATGGAAGGGCAGGGGCTTCCAGAAGGAGCCATGAGCTATGCAGTAGTTCATAGAGTTCTACCCTGTACTCCTCTGCCCTGGATGGGACCTGGGCTTCTGCAGCTTACTAAAGACAAGTAAGGAAGTCATCACCACCTCTGGGACAGAACAGCCAAGGACCTGCATTGTGATGCAGATCGACAGCCAAGGGTACCCCCAACAATGAGTGATGACCACCTAAAGGTCCACCCTCCCAGGACTAGGATTCTGTAGAACTCTAGCAATGCTCGCAGTTCTCTCTCCCCTGCTTCACTACTTCTTTCCATGTGGCTTGGGGACATGTGGCATACGTCAACCTTGCCACACCCACACCCTCAACAGTCATTTGTAACTTCCCCTGTGCTCATGATTCGGCTATTGAGCCTGAATCTGGGAGAACCCTGGTATTATTACAGCGGGAGGAGAGTAAAGAGTATTGAAGTTTTCCCAAAAGAGTCTTTCTGCAGTGCTTCTGAGGATGCAGGGAAACATTGGCAAGAAAGACCTATGTTTGCTCCCCTAATAGCGCTGTACTGCTCTGCCCTCTGAACACGGCAAAGTCATACAGAAACTGGTTCCATTTCTGCAAACCAGTTCTAGCTTACACCTTGCAGGAGGATGTGCATGCTGACCCTGTTGCTTTCTCAAGTCTGGGGCCTGATGCTGCCCTTCCGTGAATTATCTGTCCCACATGAACGCTGGAGCCCTGGTTAACTGAGAGGATTGTGAATACCCTGACTGAATGCTGTAGAATATCATTTTGAGATGAGTTTCATTTGTTTGTGGTGTGGAAAATTTGCTTTGATGATGGGAAGATGTGTTGCCTTCTTTTATGTTATATTCGTTTACTCTGTGAAGCTATGTTACATTATCTCTCCAAAACACATGATTAGCCTAATAAAGAGCTGAATGGCCAATAACTTGGCAGGAAAGGATCAGGGGGGCAGGCAGGCAGAGAGAAGTAAAGGGATGGAAAAATTGAGAGGATAAAGAAGCAAGAGAGGAAGGAAAGGAGGATGTAGGCGGCCAGCTACCCAACTACACAGCAAGCTATAGAGTAAGAAATAAAGAAAGGTATACAGGAACAGAGAAAGTAAAAGCCCAGAGGAAAAAAGACAGATTGGATAATTGAAGTTAAGAAAAGCTGGCTCAGAGAGTCAAGCTAAGGACTGGCCTTTATAGGAAACGTAAGCCACTGTGTGTGATTTATTTGGGAGCTGGGTGGGAGGTCTCCGAAAGAGCAAGGTGCCAAAAGAGAAAGAGAAGAAAAAGAACCACACCACCAGCTGAGAAGGGCAGTGACCTCAGAATTCACCTGTCTTAGAGGGCTAAGAGGCACATGGCTGGAATGGAGTTCTGGGGTTGTGAAAAAGGGACCGAACCATATCCTATTAATGGCTGTGAGAACTAAGGATCTCTGGTCATACCTGAGCAGATGACTCCAGCGTCCTCATGGTGTCCACAGTTGTGGGAGAGCCAGCCTTGGTGGGAGCAGCTCGCCAGATAGTACTCGTGACCTCTGCAGGCCACGTTATCCAGGACAATGGGCCCAGAACCCGATCCAAACCAAGCATTTCCAGGGGCAGAGATGGCCCAGCCACAGCCCAGCTGCCTGCACACCACATTGGCATCATTGATGTCCCAGCTGTCGTCACACACGGTGCCCCAGGAACCCTGGTACAAGATCTCCACGCGACCCTGACACCTGTCTCCTCCATTCACCAGCCTCACAAGAAAATCAAGACCTGTTCCTGGAAAGACACGAAGGATTCTCCGTCATTGTTCCTGTGTGAATAATGACGCATGTGCACTCCTGAACTGCTCTTCATGGGGTTTAAGGCAATACAACACATGATTCCCTCCACCGCTGCTTTTGGTGCCCTGTCATGGAAAGATCTTACCCCTGTCACTTGCTCTTGCTCCCTCACTGAATGCTCGCTGCTTCTGTTCTAGACAGGAAAGGTCTGTCTGTCACCAGGAGGGCTAAGTGTCTGCAGAGCTGACGTGGGTTGAATCTATCCTGGATGGTGGGCAGACCCCTGCTGCATCTTGTAACTGAGGCCTCCGAGTGCCATACACTCTTCTAGATGATGGCATATACTGGAGAATGTGGGGTGTTTAAGGAGAGAGAGCAATCACAGCCCCACAACTCCTAACGCACGGACTGCATTGGGACACATCCAGCCCCACACGTGTCATCAGTAGAGCATAAGGTAGAGGAGGTTTTTCTCTGACAGACAAAAGGGACAGAGTGATGAGCTGCTTAGCAGAAGACAAGTTCGTGAGTCCTTGGCAAAGGCTCTCACCGGCTGCTTAAACAGTCAAGGGTGAGATGTGATATCAGAACTGTTATTCAGACCCAAGAAAACAGTATTAAACATGAATAGAGGTTATTGCTCACCCAACTGAGCTGAGTCAGGAGACTGCCCCATGAGCTCACCTTCTGTCTCCAATAGCAGCACACTAGAGAACCCTGAACTTTGTCGCTGCTGGTTAACAGGACCACTGATGTGACCTTACCACTGAAGTCAAGCTTCAAGTATCCAACATGTTTAGACAAAACAAAGGTCCACACGGGTTTTGCACTGATCTGGAAGGGGCCCCTTTGAAGGGACTCAGAATGGATCCCATAATGTATCATCAGTCTCCTTTTGCCATGGAAACCTCTCTGGAAGCTTGTCTTATCATAATCCTCTAACACAGATTCTTCTGACATAACACTCAATTTGGAGACTATGGAAATCTGAAACCCACCCCCTGCTGACTGTGTCCTCTACACAGAGAGAGACAAATGGGAAGTGACAGGTGCCTCAGTAAAAGAAAGTCCCGTGGATCAGGAGTCAATCCCACCCTTCTTTAAGTTTTCACTACACACACACACACACACACACACACACACACACACACACACAAACCCTTACATGTCTCAGGAAAGCCAGCACCATGAATGACACTAGCATTACACCCTACAGAGAACAATTTGTACCATTTCCTTACCTACTGTTGTTTCCGGAGTGGTGGTCACCTCTGGGGTGGTGAAAGGCTCTGGAGTGGTCACATCTACATGTTCAGATACAGATTGGAGAGAAAAATGGAAAATAGGAAATTAAGTCTCCGTTGAGAAAACCAGAGACATGCAAGTACAGTTAAATCTGTTGATTTGGGGTCTGAATTGGGTAAGGAATGTGGCTCCGATGTCTTCTCTGTGGCCACAGTCACGGTTGTACCACCCGTTATGCTGACGGCTGGACACGTAGGGTTCCCATCCTGATCAGTACCAAGCTCCCAAGAGAATGTTCTCTGAGACCGGACACAGTGCGCCCCTCCAGGTGCTGATACAGAATGGTCACAGCCCATCTGCCAACAGATGACATCAGCATCCTGGATGTCCCAGCTGTCATTACACGCAGTGCACCGGTAGCCTTTGTACAGGACTTCCACCCAACCTGACACCGGTCACCGCCACTCAGCAGCTTTAGAGGCTAAGCTGCAGGAAGTGCTCACTTGGCCTGCTCCATCCTGTGCGAGCACCACCTTGCGCCCCTCCCTCCTCTGACCTCCAGTGCTGTCTGTGTTTCTTCCCCACCCTGGACCTGAGCAATGCCCTTCCTCATAGTCTTCCCAGTCTACCGTACACTACATTCTCTGAAAACTTTCTAGACAAGGGCTCTCTAAGTCACCTCTTCAGTCCTGATTTAACCCTGACACTCCCAGGGCAGAACTCTAGATTCACATCCCATCAGCTTACTGGATACCATGTCTGCCACTGCAAACTCTGCCTCCTCCTCCATTGGGATCCATGACACCTCTATGTAACTCATCAAGTGTTCTGGGAATGCGGACGTCAAGCTTGATGTCTCTCTCTCTGTCTCTCTCCACTTTCTCCACCTCTCTAATCAGCTCTCATCCACAAGCCTTGGTTGGTCCTTGAGTTTCATGGCAGACCACTTGCACTTGCACAACTTAGTCACTGTTCTTCCCTAAGCCCTTCAGCATTGACCAGGAACACTGGTGCACAATTTTAAACAGTCAGGAGGCAAAACCGGGCAGATTTCTGCAAGACAATTCCAACATGGTCTACATAAGGAGTTCCAGACCAGCCAGGGTTACTTGGTGAGACCCTGTCTCGCAAACACACACAAAGAGTGCTTCAGAATCCTCTGCATCCTCTACAGGATCAAGGAGGCAATGGCTCTCATCTAACAGAAGTCTCCCTCTGCCACTCCAGCCTATTCTCCCACTAAGGATGAGCGTGACTGGGGAGACACCGGGCAGCATGTTTCTGCTAGGTGTGATGTCCCTAAGTCACTCACAGTGACTGAGTGTGAGAAGACACAGACAAGGGTGAGTGTTGCTCTCTCTCTCTCTCTCTCTTTCTCTCTCTCTCTATCTCTCTCTCACACACACACACACACACACACACACACACACACACACACACACACACATCCGGGATGGAACAGGTTCAGCATCCTGACAGCAGGATCCTGGGTGTGGCTTTGCTGTGGCTACCTTGCGGTTATGAGTACTCTGTGGTATGTGAGTAACAGGTTGGAATGGAAACAAAGTGAGGGGGTCAGATGGGTTCAGTTGTTGAGGTCTTCACAGGTGGGGATGGCAAAGGACAACTGAGCAATACAAGATAGTCACAAGGTGCTCCTGGGTCTGAATGAGCCATCTTGCTGCCCTCTGCTGGCCACTCTGCGGATGTCCCCCTAGAGAACTGCCATCCTCAGTTTGGCCCTCACTGGAGGTTGAGTCCCTGCCAGGACATTTCTTCTTCTCTCCCGACATGGACTAAAGGGTAAGGAGTGGCTTTATCATGCCAGGGGCACAGTGGCACAGGCACTGGTCCTCTATGACCTCCCCTATAAACTCACACCCTGGTTGGACAAAGATGGTCTTTTCTAGGCAGTCCTGGGTTCAAACGCCACCTTCACATTTACAGCTACGGAATCATAGACCCGCAACTATTAACAAATTTTCTAACTATGTTTTAGTTTTCCTATCTAAAAAATGGGATCGATGATACTTACCTCAAAGTGTTGGAAAGGTTTTGCGATAATAGTGCATATTACCTGTATTAGCTCAGCACTGATAATGTGCAATATTTTTAATTTTTGAAAGATTTGTTTTATTTTTATTTATGCACATAGACAAGTGTCTCTGTGCGGTATGTGCACATTGGTACACTTGTCCATAGAGGACAGAAGAGGGTGTCAGAGCCACTCGTGTTGGAGTTATAGGTGCTTATAAACTCTCTAATCTGGGTCTTTAAAGCTGAACTCAGATCTTGTGAGCAGTGTGTGCTCTTAATGACGAGCCATCTCTTCAGCCTCTGCTTTACATTTTAATGTATTCGTTTCATACATTAAAATGATTTGGTTCTGATATATAACAAGTTTTGAGCTATGAGATGTTGTTAACCTTTGAAAGAATGGCTATCATTGTACAAGGAAGAACCGGTGAGTGTTTCCAGTGAGCTTTTCTGACACTAGGTTCAAGCTAATGTCACCCATCAAGTGACTGAAGGGCAGAGAGGAGAAGGAAGGTGAAGGACAGGGATTGGTGGAGTTTGCCCAGCAGCTTGACACCCACGCCTCTCATCTCCACTCCATCCCTGATTCTGTACCCAAAGCTGCACTTGGATCCCAGCAGACAGCAGCAGGAGCAGTGGGGCTGAGCACCTGTCCTACCTAGCGCCACTGTCACCTGGCACAGCTGAGTCACTCGAAGGAGTCTCAACTCTATGCTTATATAAATCACGTTTGCAGAAGGCCACGTCTGTGGGAAATTCTCCTGATTGATAATTGGTAGAGTAATGCCATCCCACTGACCTTATCAGATGAGCCTGTATAGTATAAAATTCCTGGCTAAGCGTGAGTTTGGATTCTCACGCTAAGCAAGCTAGGATTCTGTAAGGCCTCTGCATCAGTTCCTGCCTCAGGCTCCCTCTGCCCTGGGCTCCTGCTCTGGCTTCACTGGATGATAGACAAGAAACTTTAAGCTAAATAAACCCTTCCTCCTCCAAGCGGCTGATGGCCAGTGTTTTATCACTGCAGCAGAAGGCACACTGGATACCAATCCAATGAGTAGCAAATAATCAGAGACTAAGAGAAAAGGGATTAGTTGTCACTTCTAGGATTCACTAGCCAGAAGAAAAACCTAACAAAGTTTAGAAGAGGGTTCACTGCTTAGAAATGAACTCATTCAGGTTACAGAGTTAGTTTCAACTGCACTGTACACTCTTGCTGGGCACAGGGTGATGTGTGGTACAATCATGGCTATGTGCACTGCCCAAGTACTTGGTCAAAAAAAAGTTTTGCAAAAGGAAATAAAAGCAAGTAGGTTGGAGATGAAGTAGACATTATTGAAGATATGATTTTAAAAAAAGACTTGAGTTTGGTGGTACACTCCTGGAATCCCGGATCTCTTGGGCATCTGGGGTTCAAGTGGCCTTGTTTATACAAAAAGTCTGAGATGAGCCTGGGCTACATGGATGTCAAAAATAAATAACTAAATAACATGGACATATTTTTTTTTTGTTTTTGGAAAGCTTAGGAAACTAATAGGCCTATACTCTTGCAAATCCTAAAGTCTTATTAGTCTTGAATCAGGCAGATTTCCCAAGTATGGAGGAGGGAAGGTTATCCTTACACAACATATGTCAAAGCACAGACCCCTGAGGTACTCTGAGTATCCAAGTCAGAGTCCCTTGAGGGAAGGATGTGAATTCCAGTCCATGCATTCAGATAATCTTTTAGATTCTGACACACACTGAAATCTGAAGCAGGGACAACATCAGATTGAAGACTTTGCCTGTATTACCACATGACCCTTTATGTTCTAGCTGGCAGAAGCTTCTGTTATCATTACATACCCATTCAGACATCCTCATATCATTTGATAACATTTAGTGAGGCAGAGTTTATTATGACATAGGAGAAGCTCTAAACTGATACAGTCCATCTTTCCAAAGTACTTACCAGGTGGTGTATAGCTTGAATGAGAAGCTGTAAGAGAATAAAGCAAATTCAGATTCTGTGTTTCACCCACAGGAATCCTGGGGAAAACCTAACTGGGGAGCAATAATACTGACTCTTAGGCATTGATCAACCAGGAACAACCGAGGTTAAGTTTATCAACACCTGAACAGAAAGCTCTTACGTCTCTGCTGTGTGTGCTCCCCCAAAACACAATCTAACACTGAGGTTCCATTTTCTTTGTCAAAAGAGCAAAACAGCCTCAGTAATATTCCAGTATTACTGTGTCCTTGGCTTTCTTCACGGATAACACGGGCAGTGGATCATAAACTCGGGGAACCCCTGCACCTGTACCCAGCAGGCAGAAGCTTTCATTCTGCCCTCATCCCAGGAGCACGGAAACG